>NC_089197.1:11021784-11123084 GCF_963930695.1 Labrus bergylta
TAGCTCTGAGTACAAATAGGCCACGTAGACAAGTCCTATAGAAGCCATGGACTCAGTCGCTCCCTCATTGTATTCAAATCAACTATGAGTGTGGAATACATTTTTGGGGATCATTGATGGTAACTTGTTGGCTGCTGTTTAACTCAACTCAATTATCTTGCATCCAATCCAATTGAGAAATGAATGACATTAAGTGTCTTACCACACTCTTAGATGAGTACTTACATTTTAAAAGAGGGTTACAGTCTGCACTTTAGATGATTTCAATACAGTTGAGTTGAACTCTAAATAAAAGCTGCTCCGTCTACAACCATACAATTATGTTGGGTAAAAAGGTTCTCTTATGAATGTTTAATTTATTTCTGTCTTTCTCTGTGTAGTTGCACAAATGATACAAAACAAGCCCTAAAATACCTGAGTTATTGTAATGTGACCCTGCTGAAGTATTTATGCCAACAGTATGTGTTTAATTGCTTATTTCTCACCTTGCCATGAATAATGTGCTTGTACAAAAAAAGCAGTAGTCAGTTAATTATGGTAAGTGTAAAGTTTGAGATCAGGCTGGCGACTCATTGCTTAGTGAGCAGTGCTTTCAGAAAGTGATCCACATTGAAATCCCTCGAGAGTAAATTAGAGCTTACACAACACGAGGCCCATTAGAAGATGATCTCTGGCCTCATGTATCAGACACAAATCTGATAAATTAGTGATGGATATCTTCGTAATGATTAATATTAGACAGCAGACAAAGGTTCATTGCGAGAGGTTGCGAACTACCTACTGTATGTGGTCACTTCACTGGAGCATTAGTTTCTTAGGTGATGTAAACTATTGCTTTTGTTGATCTGATTACATGGCTGCATATGGCTTGATCCTTAAATCTTTCTGCACAGAGAATGATACACTTACGACTGCTTCTCAGAGAAGCCTACAGTAGAAATGGGTTTCCACCTATATGTCGGATGCACTCCTCTGTGCATACAAGGGTGAATAATGATGAATACAAAAAATGGAGACTATTCCATCCTTAAAAGATGCATGCACATACAGACACACATTTAAAGTATATTCTGCATAACCAAAGTTGTATTTAGAAATACAGTTAACATATTTGTAGGCCTAATTCAGAGAGTCTGTCTTCTGCAACATATCCCAAATCTGAAAGGGCCTAATCCCAAAGTTGCTGCCACAATAAACCAAATGTAAGACTTTCTGTGTTTGAATCATATGATCTCTAGAAAAACAAACTTTGACCTCGATGAGACAAGCAGTTTAAATGAAAAGGATTACATACAGATTGAATTGAGAAATTGGCTCCTGATAATTCCCACAGTAAAGCCTTTACTTATACTACATCAAATCTACACAGTAGCATTCGCTGTACATTAGCTTAGCCCTTTAACTATTTAGAAGCTTACATTTAGCCCGATGTGCACTTTCTCAGGATTGTAAAGACATGGCGAAATGACACAGACCTCAAGACCTTGGACTGCTGGGTAGCATCATATTTCCAGCATTTACACCATTTACCACATCGCTGCTATATGCACAATTATGCATAAAGAAAATGCTAGAACCCTATTCATGAGCTCTAAATCCAACATTTTACACTTTATTTCAGTCGCTGTAGTTTCCTGTACACAAACAAGCAGAGAATGTGGCAGAACCGGTAACAGGCATTGAAATTACACTGCTAACTAACATTTTTAAGTTGAGTGTTGCAGAGTTACGCAGAAACAACACCGCACAAGTATGTGCTCAGGACGGAGAACGGCACTACAGCTTAATTAGAAGTAAACCAGGCTTTAGTGGTCATAGAAATGTATGAGACCTGCACATGTGATCATTTTGTGACTGACTTTTATGATTATTTCCTTCACCTTTACTTGTTACAAGTGTATTGCTGCTAGTTCCTCACCCTTCTCACATGACACACACATTTTTATTGTACAATTTTTTGAAAAAAATAAAATGCACACTAAAGGCCTCAGAGAGACAAGCTACTGTGAGAGCTGAGGAAGGTTTATAGGCCGACCTATAAGGTGGATCTTAAATTATCAGCTCAATCGTTGGCCAAGTTTAGAACCAAGAGGAGGTTTAGTCAGAGTGACCCTAAGAGGATTTAAAGAAAGGCATCACTGGCTCTTCTATTCACATCTTCAAGTTGCCAAGAAAAAGAAAACAAACAAAGAGAAAGAAAAGAAGAATCCTTATTTGCTATCATGCTATATGCATGTTATCACTTCATAGATTTTCACTGATTTACTAGAAAGCTTTATTAAATGTGTAATTTCAAGTTTTTAAGCATGAACCAAAGTAACATGCCACAGCAGTTAAAGCCGTTAGTATAAATACATGTTCCTCTGGGAAGTTAAAATACGATTCTGAGTGTACAGATCTCAAATATATTAAAAACAAACTACAAGTTTTAAATTCAAGCTAACAGAAAAGTCTGTGCTTGTTTACGCTCATGTTTGGGTTTGTGATTTGTTGGTGTAGTTCCTCAATTATAACTAACCTACAGGGGCTAAACAAGCCTAATAGGATTAGGATCTCGACGGAGGGAATCCCTCCTCAGGGGCCTGACCTCCACGTCTCTGGCTGCACTCAAATGCACTCTCGTATTTGTCTCTTGTTATAATTAGGCCTAAACATCGCCTGACTTTACTTTCATGTAGTCACCATTTGTATATGATTCTGCTGCATGCATTCAACACCAGAACAGCAGCATATGTGTCCATTTAAAGCAGAATAACTTTTAGTCCCCCCCATGCTTTGTAGTGATATTATAAGCAGTGAGTGGGAAAAATGGAGAATAAAGAGAAAACACAAAGATAGTAATAACTGGATTAAAAAGACTTGCCATGTAACAATGGGTCAAAGGTCACTCAGTTTTGTAATGTTCAATATTCTAGTAACAACATGTTTTGACCTTTTTATTGTATTAACCTGTACAATATGTTTTGGTGACCTTGTTATGAGTATTTAAATTAGTAAATAATGCTATACATATCATAGTTTGTCAAAACTGCATGTTTATTTTCCGTCCACTAGATGGCGATGTTGGTTCATGTGACTTTAAGAGTACACAGAGTGGGTGCACAATGACAATGAGAAACCAGGTAATTGTGGAAATATTTCAACAAAGAAACGGTTTCATCAAAACCATCCATTACTTACTGATATAAGAATTCAAAGAGTCCTCCACATTAAATCTTAGAATGAGCAATTCATTGTGGTCAGTTGTTCAAAATACTCATCAGCATAGTACTAGATGCTATTATTAATTCATGTGTGAAAGCCTTCAAAAAGTACAAATAAACTTAATTTCTCAGATTTTAATCATCTCAATTCTTCCAATTGACTTTGTGTTTTGAACATACATGGAAGTTTGAATTGATGCATTAGATTGATGTCACAGTAACCCTTCCTTTTATTATTATTATTGTATGACATCACATAATAAATGCATCATGTCCTGTTAAGTAGTAATAATCAATCAAAATTCTGAATAATGTTTCTCAAGGCTGTGTGGGTTGTGCAATAGCGTCACAGTGTTCTGGTCTTTTCTCATCTTTTTCTCTGAAATCAGTCAGATCTAGTGCAATATGGATAAGGTTAAATGGTAAATGGACTTGACCTTGTTTAACGCTTTTACACCACATGTCACACCTACCCTTTCACACACTGCTGGCAGAGGTTGCTGTGTAAAGTGACCATCAGAAGTGAATAGTCTCATTCATACAGCAAATCAGGGTTAAGGACATATCGGATATGTTGCTGCAGGAGCTGGGGATCGAATCCCCAATTTATCTGTTGAGAGACGACAGACTATACAAACTGACCCACAGCCGCGCCTTGTTTGTGGTTAACTTTGATATGTGCTTCTATGTTTTCTTGTGAATTGTTGTATTTTCTATTAGTTTAATTGTTATATAGGCAATTAAATGCATTCACCAATTTGTGTCAAAAAATAGAGAGTCTATCATATTTTGCATCACATTATATCCCATTGTTTTGTACCATACTGTACTGTATTGCTAATCATACCTTACATTTGTAGACCTAAAGGTCCTATCACTTTTGTTTCATGGCGTTGTCCCAGCCAATAATGATGACACTGTTTTAGAGAAAATAGTTGCCTTGGTATCCTTGGATGTCCTCTTTTATTTAAGAGGCTAAATTACCTAGATGTTTACCCTCTTATTATTGAATGGGATCATTCATTTTTAACCAATCGTAAACAACAGGTCAGCGGGATTGGCACTTCATCTGAACCTATAGAAGAGCGCAGGAGCCCCCCAGGGCTGTGTCAGTTCACAGCTTAATTTCTCTTTATCTACTGATGAGTGCAGAAGTTTTTATTCTAACAATTACATAATCAAATTCCAAGATGACACTGCAATTCTATCCCTAATGAAAAACAACTGTGACATTTCTGACTCCTTTTGATCAATTCAAAGGTTTGTGAATCAGTGTGAGGAGAACAATCTCGTCCTGAATGTCAATAAGACAGAGGAGATGGAGTTTGACCCCAGAGGAGAGTCGGTGACCACAGGCCTGAGGTCATCCACAACCAAACTATTGAACAGGTCTCCTCATATAAATATCTTGGTGTTTTTATTGACAATGAACTGACATGGAGTACACATGTAGACAGTCTTTGTAGCAGATTACAACAACGGCTACATTTCTTACGTTCTCTGTTGCAGACTGAACCAGTTAAAACATTTGCATTTATCCCTGTGTCTACTGCACACGGCTTTTAAGTAGTGGCACATGAGACAAATAGCCAGTTGACTATAATTTGTCTTTTCCTTTTTGCTCTGGTATTTTAAGAACATGATGTTATTTACATTTTGTCTGGACATTATTTAATAATGTTCATTGTTTTATGTTTAATGGGAATGATGCTGATTGTTGTCTCTTTATGGCTGCAGCATGGATGAAGAGCCCAGGACAAATGTCTCACTGTGTAGGACAAAGTTGATCTTCTAGCTTAAATTCTTCTTTCAATTACAACAAAATTATTATTGATTAATAGTTGCCAGTGTTCTGTATTCTAACTAATTGAAAAACTGCTAAAAATATTCCTCTAACAATCTTTTCTTTTCTGAAACTAACCACATCTCACATCCTTTCTCGGAAGATGGGCAGCTGTGACTGCATGAAACTAAAACTTGTACAGAACACGTCTTGATTACAGCTCTGAAAGACAGATGTTTGAGGATCTGACATTTTGAATACAATAATCTTTCTAGTTTAGATTTGTTTGGGCTGATATGAAGACAAAATCATATGATTGAACTTATCCCATTACGTAAATAAAAAGCCACTTACAAGTTGTATGTTGGCCTCTACAAAGCATCAGTTAAACACGTAAAGGGCTTTTGCAGCATGCACTGGAATCCAGATTGTGAGTGCTGGTCTAACTTTCTGTTCTGCTCTCCGGTGATTCAGTGCTATTTCATGTTGTCTGCACCTGAATGTCCAGTGATTGGAGCAAAAAGAATCACATCAACAGCAGCACCAAAGTGCCATTTACCTTACCTTTTTTAAAAAAATCAATTACTCATATCTTTAAGAGCTTTCTGTTCCTGCTTGTGTTACTTCCTCCATCTGTTACCTTATGTCAATACAGAGGCAGGCTAGAAGGGTTCAGATGACTAATAGTTGGCCATAATTCTTTTTGCCTCCAATATAGTGTAGAGAAATCCACTCTTAACACCCCCAAATATAATAAATAATCAATTATATTATGTTTAATTTGAAATGTGACTTTTAGTGCTTTCACACTTGCACTTTCACACAAATCTCCTGATATTTTCAGGAGGTGCTGTATATGTGAACGCAAACAGCTGAATTTTTCATCCAAACTTCACCCAGAGTTTCTCCTGCCAGACCATTAGTAATTTTTCCGCAGCAAGTCCAAGTGAGCTGATGTGAGAATGCCGCAGGATATTCTCTGGAGAATTCACCTCGAGCCAATGGGAGGGGAGAGTGACGCTAATTTACTGGGACGGCTGCAGGTGTGTATAGAATGTATACACAGGAGCACTATGATCTGAATATGAATATGTTGTCATTATGTTGGACTACACATAGCATTGATATAAAGGCAAATATTCTCATTATAGCGTTGTATAGCGGACTCTGTTGCTTTGTCCGCTAGTTCTGCGTTGTTTTTTTTTTTACTTCATGTCTTACCTCAGGAGACTTCCCGTCCCCCCTCCCGTCTGACAGGGATAGGACAGCTCCCCGCTGTGAGGAGCATACGTGAACAGCCAGGTCAGGAGAATCTCAGGAGCAGTCCTTTCTGAAATGATCTAGATAGTTTCAGGAGTGTATATGTGAAAACGGCTTTTTGACATCACTGCAGCACATGCAATGTTCCTGAGTCTGTGGTGTTGTCATGAGTTTCAGGATGTTATTTGCATGTCAGGAGATACATCTCAATGAATTATTTACCTCGGCAGTCAAACAGTAAAGTAGTGAAGTAAGTCTTCTCGTATTTACCTCTGAACTTGAGCATCTTATTCTCTGTGTATGGTTAGGTCGTGCCCTACTAGCGAGCAGAAATAATGAATTTACTGCATGTATTTCCTTTTTCCATCTCAAGGAGCAGTGCAGGGGGCAGGATTGACAATAGTCAGGGGCATGGCTGTTCTTTGGGAGGTTTTGTGTAGATTTTTGAGCCTTTTCACAGTTTCCAAAGTTCATGTCCTCCACAGTGTGAGAGGCCACTTTCACAGGAGGAATCCTCTTCAGGTGTACTCCAACAAATGGGATCCTGTAGTCCTCCATTTCTCAAAGCTTTGTATTTCTGAAATCTATTAAAGCAGCCAGAAGGGAGCAAGCACATCAAGATTGTAGGAATAAGACTACAACAAAGTTTGCAATAACTACATTAAAAATTAATAAGTGGCTTTTCTTAATCTGCACTTTTTTCAGTATTACCAGACATCAAAATGTATAAAAGGAGGATATTTAATATTTTCTAAGTTAACAAAGAAGTCCTGGCTAACAGCACGCTTTACCTACTCTGTTTATGGTTCAATTTAAAGCTCTATGAAGCATGTATTTTTTTTTGTTCAGCCTTTGTGGACCAAAATGTATAGTTTTCAGCAGCATCAGTGCGCTCTGATTAAGACATTTTATGCTACACATGTACAGCAGAAAACATCAGAGTTAAGAGTTCGCAAATAGCTGGCGAACAAGTAGCAAGCAAAGATTGGGCCAAAGTTTATAAAGAGATATTGATGTTGGACTAACACTCATCAAGTAATGGTAAATGGACTTGAGCTTATATAACGCTTTTCTAGTCTTCCAACTACTCAAAGTGCTTTTACACCACATGTCACACCCACCCATTCACACCCTTTCACACACTGATGGTAGTGATGATCGCTATGTAGTATCATCCATCAGAAGTAACTGATGTCATTCATACACCGCCACTGAAGCAGCGGGAGCAATTTGGGGTTGGGTGTCTTGCTCAAGGGCACATCGGACATGTTGCCCAGCTGGGGATTGAGCCCTTGACCTTCTGGTTGAGAGGTGCAATAACCATCAGTCTTAAGGCACGTTATGTGGCTTTGGTTCTGCTATGTGTAAAAAGCTCTCTATGTCATTCCTGCTGTAAAGCTGCATATTTTAAGATATGAAATATCTGTAATGGAGTTATTCTGCTTGCAAGTAGCTGCATCATCATACAGTACAGTAGCCTATTGTAAAAAAAAACCCCCAAAAAACAAAACACGGTTTAACATGGCTTTACGTGGGATCCGGCGTCTGAAGTAAAAAATTGTCAAACTGGTTTGCTTATTGTGGCTAACGTAGTGGCTAGCACAGCCACCCTATGGTCCTCCCATGTTGCTGTTTAAGCTTCCCATGCCATCTCCATTTTCTGGATCAAAATACTGCCAAACTGCTCTCCAAAACGGGATACCATCCGTCCACTGTGCTGGTTTGTTTAGGGTCAAAAGTCTAGCATTATGGCAGAATGGCAGTCGCAATACACTGAAGCTACAGCCCCAGCTAGTGGCGGGTGGCTGCTTTTGCAGCTTAGACACAACATTTGACTGACATTGCAGGCCTGAATTAATAAAAAGATTAAAATTAAGTTTAACCAACTTCTTGTGTCAGCTAGCAACGATAACGACATTTAATCATTTTGACACATCACTAATACAAACGTGTTTCAAACTCTGTTTTAAAGAGCCTGTGGATTCATTTGTATGCTTTGCTTTCTACAGAGGTTAATTTTGATCCTTCAGTTAGTGCCAGGTTTGATCATTCGTTTCATAAAAAGAAATCAAGGTCGATGCTGTGTGGGGACGTGGGACCCCACTCGTACCTCATGATGAACAGTGTTTGAGATCACAGGTCATCACTGTGTGTGTGAAGAGAAGAAAGGGGACATGGTAGGTGATAGGAGGACACATTGATTTTTAATTTCTCACTGCTTGATGCTCTGTCAACACATGGTCCTCGTACTTCTAGATGCCTTTTCTTTTTCTTGGTGACACAAATTCACACACACACAAAGTTCCCCAAGGACAGGGTATATGAATCCTCATGTTGGTTTTACAGTAGAGGTCCCTCGGTCCTTCTCCAATTCAATCACATCGCCATTTCTCATGTGCAATGACCAGCAGTCAAAACAGGTGACACTGAACCTAATAAACTTCAGAGTTGGTGGTGAGTTTGGTTCCTTTTAGTCCGAAGCCCTTCCTCCTAGGTCAAGACACCACCTCTGTATGATGTATCCCTTTCTTTATCAAAAAGGAAATTATTTGACTGTATAAATTACAGGCTTACACATAAAAAAGACGCACTGAAGACTGGAATAAAGGCCTAATAATCCTGTCAGTTTGACACTACATGAACTGTAAATGTTGTCTGCTTAAATGACAAAATAGTTAAACCAGTGCTGTCTAATTATGGCCTTATGGAGGGAGAAAGGTTGTGGGGTTTTAAAAATCAATGATCATCAAAATCAATCTATCAATTGAGATACAGGCATATAAAGAGAAATTGATTAATATAGATAGTTCGTAGTTAGGCAGCAACATTTAGACTTTATATTAAGATAGACAGCTAAACTGTTGCCCGGATATGAAGCCAAAACACTTAGAGCGCCACCTGCTGGCTGCCTGCAGTATAGGTCAAAAACCCTTTTTCTTCTATGTTAACAGATGGGACTTTGGTCAAACCATAAAGTTATACTACATCCATCCTTCCATCCATTATCTATAGAGACAGTCAACCAGCCACACTCACATTCCTACAGGCAATTTTGAGTCACCAATTAACCTAACAAGCATTTCTTTGGACTGTTGGAGGAAGCAGGAGTACCCGGAGGGATCCACATACTGTATGCACATGCAAACTCCACACAGAAAGGCATCCGCCTGGCAGGGGACTCGAATGAGGTACCTTCTTGCTGTGAGGCAACATCACTAACCACTACACCACGGTGAAGCCAAGTCAAATAAAAAATTAGTCAAACCTAGATTCTGTTGTGATAGTTATTATCATGCTGATTTTTATACAAGCGTTTGTTTATCTGAGTAGAAGTGATTGGCTCCTTGCACCGTCAGTTAAACATGTGCTTCGGTTTGCAGAAGGGGAGTGCTGCCACACTACTTTGGTACTACTACTACTACCCAGTACAGTGTGTACCAATGAAGAAGTGAGTTATTGATACCAAATTTCATTTTGTACCAGACTGTACGCATGTTTATTTCTGTTGAAAAAATTGGATTTTTACACAGCACTTGATGGGGACTTCTTGGCTTCTGCAGCCAGCATCTAGTGGACACTCGAGGAACTGCATTTGTTTTGCACCTATGTATTGGCTTTGTTTTTCCAACATCTGAGGTTTCACATTGTTAGGAAGGAAGGAAGGACATGTTGATATATTTCACATTCAGCTTCAATCGTAGGTCAAATAATTGTTTAAATGTTTCAGTAACTTTTGTTTAATTCGGTGCACTGCATTTTAAAATAAGGGTAGTGTTGGCTGGAGATGACAAGACAAAGAAGAAAATGAACACAGTTCCTCTTATTCCTGTTTGTTTCATGCCAATGATTTTGTGTTGTGTGTTGGGATTTTGAGATATCTGCCTTAAGACTTCTGACGCCCTGAGAGAAAAGAGTTATTGACTGTTTGATAAACTCCAGCACATCGCTGTGATTGTCCAATTACAGCTTAGCAATGGTAACTAGGCATGTCCAATTCTGTTTTCCCTACACACAGTGTAATGGTGTGCATAGGGCTCTAATGAGAGTGACACTCAGAAGTTGCCTGGAACAACAATTAAAACAATACATTAGGAGTGTAGAAGTTTAGTGCACACTCTTTCTTTTTCTTTTTTTTTACAGCCACTTCCATTTTGGGACATCGTTTCATTTTCTACAAAGGCCTGCAAGCACCTCTGATGCCTTCTAAATAGTGAATGCAGTTCTTATGGGATGCTGCTGTGTGTTTAGGAGTGCCAGAGAATGTTTGTGTGTGTGTGTGTGTGTGTGCGTGTGTGCGTGTGTGTGTGTGTGTGTCTGTGCGTGTTTATGGTGTATTTCTGTGCACACAGTGTTGTGGGGAAGCAGTATGGTTTGGGTTGAGAGCTATAAGAAACTCTGAATCATTTATACAGTTTGATACCAGCAGCATTACTGAGCTGAACTAGAAAAACATCCATAGGTATTTGGAGGAGGCTACAGAGAGACAAATCAAACTAAAAAAGCACTCGAGCAGAAACATTGGCCGGTGCTGAACATCCTTTTTCTCTCAAAAACAACATTTTCATCTTTTACATCTGAGTTTATTGATGTCATCTCCTGAGGGTTTTAGAATGATGTCTATATCTATGTTAGTCACTCATTTTCATATAGATACATATTTTATCTAATAGCACAAACCCCAGATCAACACCAAACTTTAATGAGATCCTCTCTAGCTCCAAGGCCTATAAGTCTGCCAAATCTCACTGAAATACTGTCAAATGTTTTCGGAAATATTCTATTGACAGATGGAGACTAATTAAATGGATAGAAACATAACCTCCTTGCCTGAGGTAAATCTTAGATCTGGAAATGTGGGATTGTGCTCAAGCCCTCCAGATAATTCTCAGCGAGTTTAAGAGAAAAAAAAAAAAAGCTCACTGTGAAAATATAGACAGTCTGATGAAATTCAAAAAGGAGAAGATGGTTATTGTTTCCTATATGTCTCCTCAGATAAAAATATAATGTCCAGTGACTGTATGACAGTTTGTGGGAAGGTGGAGGAACAGCGTAGAGAGTAAAGAAATGGATTATGAGCCTCTGTCTGAAGCATTAAGTTCTGCATTTTGGCCAATGTTTTTTTCTTTTAATTTTAAATTTACCAGAAGCAAAATAGGATAAACCTTTGCACATCCATTTCGTAAGACTGGTGTGTAGGAGAGCAATGTGCCCATCAAACACTTAAAGGTAAACTCCTGCACACTGTCTAACTTGCAAACAAACATTTATTAGCAATGTTTTGGTACTAGACCTAGTACCGAAACGTTGCCAATAAATGTTTATTTTACCAAAAGTGACATTATTTGGAATCATGTGGTATTGATGTAGATTTAAGATTAGAAATATAGTCTATTAACTCACAATTTACTGAGGTTCAGTAAACCCTGTGAGAACAAGGGGCATTGACCCATCTGGTTTCATACAATTTGACTATTGTGTAGTCTAACTGCAGCCTCCCCCTGCTGGCCATCACGATGAATGCAGGTTTAATGTACGTTCATACTGGTTTCACTTTTGAACACAGAGGCGACATCTACTTATGATCTGCTGGTGATTTTTTTTTCTCACACAAAACAAACTTTTTTTTTCAACTGGCTGTAAATAGACGTATCTCCTTACAGTTTAGAGATAGTCAAACAAATAACATGTGTCTAAATGGAGGTAAAGCATTTGGTGAAGCAAAATTAACTTCATACATTTATTTTATCCTGTGTTATAGGGCATCAGGATCAGTCAGGATTTGATTACAATTAACATTAAAAAAAATGCATCCAAAGTATAATTTCACCAAAACCTCTGTGTTGATACATCAAGTTTTCGACTCGGGGAGCCAGGCGTACACTAAAAAAAAACTAACATGATCTGGCAGCTAACACACAAGCTGATCAAATGCAGGACGTTTGTGTCATCTTGGAGTTATCATGAGAAAGAATGAAATCATTTATAAAATGCAGGTGAAATAGAAACTTTTTTTCAGACCAACCAATGATGTTGGTTTTTTCTTGTACTCTCTGCCCCTCTGTGTCGCAAATTCATGCCCTCCATGAGTGCATTGCGCAGAGCCTTGAGCTAAATGTAAGCCTTTGTTGGTGATTTGTGCAGTGGAAAAATGATTTTCTGCTGCTGGTTTCTCTTTGCTGAGAGAAGCGGGGTCCAGAGGATTAAAGGCATCACAGTTTCAGCTGGAGTCTGCTTTCACTGCAGCCCTGGAGTCATTAACACAGAACAGATATATTTCAGTAAACTACACCTTGGTCTTTCTTTCAACCTGACTACAACATATCCAGTGCTTACACGGCAAGACACATGATGAACAACTAAAAATGTCATCTTAAATTTACCACCATTGACAAATGGTTTATTTCGTTTTTACAGAAGTATAATTTAAAGTTCACATATTATCCTCCTTTTTAACCAGTTTAACTAATTCTCAGAGCGCCCCGAAACATGTCTGTAAAGTTTCTAGTAAAAAAAAAAAATCCACTCTGATCTTGTATTTGATCATGCCTATAAACCCCTCTATTTCAGCCCTGCTCAGAACAGGCTGTTTCTGTGTCTGTAGCTTTAAATGTGAACGATATAATAACATGTTGCAATGTTTTAGAAGTGCCGATAAAAATGAGCAGAAAATGAATACTGGAAAGTGTTTGGATTAATTAATACATTTATAATGCGTGGTGCAACCACTAAAAATACCTTTGCAGAGTGATTTCATGTAATTGAATTTATGTCATTAGCATGTTAAAGCTCCTGATAGGAACTCTGGTTCGTTTTGTTTTAGGCGCCCCGTGTGGACAAATCTCTTTGCTGCTCTTTCCCTGTACATGCATGGGTAGAGTATTCTGAGAGAAAATCTCATCCTGCTCTTTCAAAAGTCAAATGTATCACTCATGATGAATTTTAATGTAAAAAATGTAAACAAAGGCAGTTTCTATAGTGTACTATACACCTGTGGCTGCAGTTTTAAACATTAATGATAACATTAAGAAATAACAACAGTCTCACTGATGGTCTAATTTGCTTTCATATCTCATAATGAGACATCAGTTTTAATTTCAGGATGTTTCATAAACATTTACAAATCCTGCACAGGTGCTTTGAAGAACAAAGCTTCACAATCTTAAAAAAAAAACAAAAAAAAACTTGGACAGGTTAAAAAAAAGTTTCGCCAATGTGTTCCCAAAAACACAAACACAGTGAGCCTAACATCAAATACATGGTCCAAGCAACAGTTTATCACAAACATTTAGAGGAGATCAAAACTGTACACATTTATTCTCTGTTGTGTTTTCCTGTTTCCTCTCCCGTCAACAAACTGCACACAGGGGAGAAAGGTTTCGCCCTTTACCCCATCATTAACCTTTGTCTCCCTTCCCCAGACACAATGACATGCACCAGTGAATATCGACCTCACCGTTAAGCAGAGAGAGAAAGAGCGAGTTAGAGAAAGAGAGAGAGAGAGAGAGAGAACACACCCATGGTGGTTATCTGTACATCATGTCCTTTGTCTCTGGAAACAATCTGTGGGTCAGTGATCAAGGTCAGAGACAAAGTCCTGTGACAGTTTCCTGGAAACACTGAACATCCATCTGCAACATCCAACGAAGCTTGTAGAAAACCATGGAGGATTGGTTAGTGTGTATCTGTGCTACATCAGCAACAAACCTCTGTGCATGTATGATCAAAGATTTTATTGATCAAACTCTCAACTGTACTTTCCCCTTTGGTTTCCACTGAGCAGATGTTTAGTCGCTGTGCAGAAAATCTAAAATAGAAATGAAGTCAAAATGATGTTGTTTTTCCTTTAAAGGCTTTAAATGCGATTTTTCACACTTAAATGCATTTGAAATCAAGTATATCCTCTGAAAAGTCCCACCGTCTGTGATACTTTTCAAGTTTTCTGAGTCCTGTCTTCAGTTTGTTTATATCGCCGGGACGGCCGGCTGACTCCTCCCCTCGCGTATAAAAGTTGTTTAATTGAGGGACTAGAGAAAAGAAGAATAACATACTGTATTCACTGCTTAACTGTGTTTCTAGATCACGCTCATTTCGGGTAAATTTACATGCAGTGTGAAGATACGAGCATAATAAAGATCACTAGCATTAGCATGCTAACCCAACAATGCACCGCAAGTTGTTTTGGTTCCATGCTGGTGCTCAACGACGACATCTACTGGATCGAAAAATAGCATATAAAGCCTTTAAGCATAAGATGCAAAAGACTACAAGGACTAAATTGTGTCTTTCACATTTTTGTGGTGCACTTTGTGATATTTTTTACTGAACGAAGATTGTATTGATTAAACTCTCAGCTGTACTTCCCTCTTTGGTTTCCACTGAGCAGATGTTCAGTCACTGTGCAGAAAATCTAAAATAAAAATTAAGTCAAAATTATCCTTTAATACACAAGATGCAAACAACCATAAGGACTAACCTTGTATCTCCACATTTTGTGGTGCACTTTCTAATATTTTTCTATTTATGATGTATGAATTCAAAATATTGAACAAATATCAGTGGGGTATGGCTGAACTATTTTTTAAGATTTTTGTTTTTATTTTTAAATTTTTTTTGCTCTATAGCTTCTGTACAAGAGGCACCCGCACTAACCACTCGTCTACGGGCGTCCCTTTTAGATATTTATTTAAACACATTTAAGATAGTTTACTAATCCTGGGGAACAGTCTGTCAGTGGGTATAATTATACTGATATCCATTTGGCCACACTTTCAAGTAATAATGTTTAATGTAAAGTAATAAAGCATCTGAAGAGAGACAGAGGTAAGAAAACCTGCTGTGTTCTTTAATGGAGAGCTTATGAATCATGTTACTAACCCAGTTTCAGTTTCATATCTTAAAAGTATAATATGCCACATTTCAAAAATGAATACAGCAGATACATCAACATATATTGTTGAATCATCAATCAAGAATGAAGTCAAATTCCCCTCTGGGTTTTTATTATCAGCACTGTGTTAACCTGGAGGCGACAAACACTGACTTCAGCTTCTTAAAGTGTGTCTGAGGGGCTCCAACTGTTAAACCCCCCCTCCTGTCCAACTGTTAGCCCTGCCATCATGTTGGGGAAGAGAGATGGTCCCACCCACTCAGAGACGCTGCATGTGAAGTCGCAATGGTGGAGTTTCATTGCAAGAGTACAATTGAAGGAGAATCAACGGACTTCCCAAATTGCAAAAAAAAAAGCCTATATTTGGTCTGCAATACTTCAAAGAAATGAGAACCAAAATCAGCTTTGTGCTGCATATGTGAATGGAGATCAGTGTAACAAATGACTGCACTCAATCGAAACACTGAGAAAGGGGTGATGGAGTAGGGGAGGCAGGGCGCTGAGGGACAGAGAGGGGGTGTGGCCAAAGATAATCTTTGTTTTGGTCTGAGAGACTGGTGCGAAAGTGCATCTACTCTGAAAGTCACATATTATGCCTTTAACTAAAACAGATAAATTACATTCATTTTGGCGCACATAATAAGGTCAATGTTGGCTTAAAATGAGATCATACTATTAGCATGACTTTGGATCACAACCCCTGTGAGAAAAACATGACAGTCAGGGGTATAACATGCCAGTGTCGGGGCAATTGAAGTCAATGGCTGAAATCAAATCCCATATTGAAAAAGACATCATGCATACAGAGTAATCTGCATATTTAAGCACTACTTTCTGGCACTTGAGGGATAAATAACGCCGAAAGAGTAATCAATTATTCAATTGATTCTAGTATTCATCATTCCTTTAATTATTCATCAGGCTTTTTTTATTTTGCACAAATGTGTCTTTCTTTCCTAAATATTGCCCCTATTGGATACGTTTTTAAACAGACTTTCATGGAATCTAAAATGTTAATGGCATCTTATATCACTGCTGTTACTAACCTTGGCAGATCTGGTAAGAATCAATAATCAACTCACAGTTGTGTTTGCTTTTGTCGTCAGCTAAAATGCTGTTCAGTCAAACCACTCATCAGGCAAATAACAGTATCAGTTCATAATAAGTGATTTCTTTTTATGATGTGCTGGCGTAATAGAAGTCGTTGCATTCCTGTCAACAGCTTCTGCTTTTAGGGAAAGCCAGAGAGTTTGAAGGGGGTTAATCCTGACCATTATGCAGCTCAGAACCCTTCTCTTATCTGTCACTGTCCAGGAGCTGAGAGGCTCCAAAATGCTTTCTGTTTTTGTAATTACTGCCATGTGAAATTGGTCCAGAAGGAGCTAAAGAGGATAAAAAAAAGGTAATAAAGAACAGAGAGGCCAGAGGGGGGTCATGTTATCACATAGAGAGATGAAAACTGCTCTTTTACCTCTGAGAGCTGATACAGATCCCCCTACTGTGTGACTGTACAGTGGGTGCATCTATGTGTCGTTGGCACTGGCTGAGTCTGTTAATATCTTCTTAAATGGTCCATTTGGAGTCATCATGGAATGGCTATGCGAAATGCTAATGATCACATTACACACATAAATGACCCATGACCTTTGTGCGTACCACAAAGCACATAGAGGAGAGTGAATCAAAAAAAATGTATGGATGATATTTTATTGTCTCTCCACTTTAATGTTAATGAGCTTGACTTTAGGCTGTGTGACACACCCATACACTCTGTGACTAAGCATTGCACACATAAAAAAAAAAATGCACAGTCATTCGTCTTCGTAGAGGCTTGAATCACGCATTACAATTTTTTTTTTACTGCAGACTCCTGCTGCAGCCCGGCTTGTGATGTATTCAGGACTTTTGAAATAATGTGATTGTTAATGACACATTCTGTTGACATAAACCTGAGTAAGCTCCCAGTCCAATTATGTGCCACACAAATACTCCGCACCTCATCCCATTTACTGCACTCGGTGTTATCAGCACAAGCTCGGGATCCCATTGTCGGATTTAAACTTCATTTGTTCCGCCCGTGCATGAAAACAGTGTTCTTCAAAGTCTTACAGGCCTTTTCGGGAGATGTCACATTACTTCCACGCATAATCACTTCTTTCCCGAGGACACCATAATGAAAACTAGACAGGACTGTCACTAGCTGTTATGCTTCCTACTACATTGTGCTTGTACACGGTCAGAGCCATTGAAACTGTCTGGTTTAGGAGATGGGTGTGTTGGGATGTCAGATTTAAAGGCTGAAGGCCAAATTCCCTGTAATTTGTGCATCAAGATGAGATAAATGAAGTAGTGCGTGCTTTGTGGGATGATGTGTTGTCTCATCTGTGGCTGTGTATTAATGTTCATCAATCTCTGACAGTTAGACTATCTCTGCACAGAATGGTTTAACAGTTACAATGCTATTTTAATATGCGATGGGAGATTAGCTCTTTAATGAGCAATGAAGTTAAAAGCCCCATTTGTCCTCTTAATTGGTGCCCAGCTGCTGCTGTCATTAAGAGACTTTTACAGAGTCTGGCTATTTTTGTGCCACATTGAATTGTTTAAATTAACCCCTTAAAGGAGCAATATGTAAGCTATCTTCTGAATTAAATCATAAAATGATCTTAAGGAAACATGCCATGTTGAAGTGCTCTCTTCTCTGACAACAATGCAGCAGCCAGTTTGTCCTCCATCTACAGTATGTTTTGATTTTGGTCCTGAATGGTCTGTTTTTGTTTGACCAGATAAGGTAGAGTTTTTTAAGGCTCCCCCACATGGCCATTTTGGACGCCCCTTGGTTGTTGCATGCGATGGAAGCGTGCAAGGCAAGAATGCAAGAAGGTTTCCAGAGCGTTGCAGAGCTGGCTAAACACTGAAGCTTCAGCGTCTGATACATGGCAACTTGCATACATACGGACTCTGGAGAGGAGGGGGCGGGGGGGAGACAGCTCTCTTTAATGTTTTGAATTTGGACTGCAGTGCCCATTTTAAACACTAGGTGTCAGAGTTACATACAGCTCCTTTAAAGAAAGTATATATTCCCAAATAATATGCATAGATTTGATTGGGGAGCTGTGAGATTCTTCAGCAGAGGAATATAAAAAATAATGAGCAAAGTAGATCTACTCGAGAGAGACAGGGAAATGAGAAAGATGTCAAACTTAAAACTTTAAAACGTATTCAGGGGAGAGAAATTCTGTCCTTGAAACAGATCTGCCTGTCTTTATTAGCCAATAAGAATCACAGTCAAAGTCGTAATTCAGCAGAATGAAAACAAGCACATCTCGAACCTAACAACCGCGTGGTACAGAATATTTTGCACCCATAACAAATGTCCATACATCTGAAGTTGCCCTCGAGGCGAAACCAACGAATAAACACCTTTGCAATAAGGCTTGTGTCTTCAAATAAGATAACTGAATACCACGGTATCAGTGACTGTCTACATCACTCCGTAAATGGTAATCTGACTCACTGCAGGAGGCCAAAGAACTCAGTGTAACAGGAGCTAATACATTTATACACCTGGGAGAGCTCTCTTCTCCAATAAAAAAAGGCCTTTATTTGATGGGCTTCAATTCTTCTCCCACAAAAATGATTAAAGAGGGAAAGAATTAGCTCTGAGTATTCAGAGGAACAATATTGTATGAAAGTAATAAAGCCTGTAATGAGGATCATAAGTCTCAGAGCAGAGTTATACCTACCTGAAATTGAAGTTTAATGTGAAGCGCTTGTATTTTTTTGTAAGCAGTTTATCCTCAAATAAATACATTTGCATACAAAGCATCTTGACTCTACTTCCCAAAACATTTCATCCACCTATTTCCTATTATTACCTTACAAGTGGTTAAGGAGCTGGCTGAGATTGTTTAGTATCAATCTTTTTATTGAGTATTAAGGCTATGTTGAAGGAAAAAAAAACAAGATTTTGAGATGAAAGTCTTATTTTTTAGAGATTACAGTTGTATTTTTACGGTAGCAAAGAGAAATCCCATGATTCCCTGCTAGCCTCGACGTCATCTTTTTTTATTGTTGTATTGACTGAGAGCACGATGGGGCGGAATCTACATTTTGTATCTTTAAATGAGTATCTTTTTAGATTAAAGTCTACTCTTGTGTCTTTAATATGTTTTATACAATTCATTGTAGAAACAGGGACTGACATCAAGCAAATAATATGCAAACAGTGTATAAACATGTTCAACCAGTGTTTATTCACAAGACACTAATGTTTCCCATGTGACTGCGTAGAAATGATGCTGAAGTTAATAACTTTAGCTTGTCTATCAGAACTACACACACTTGGCATACAAACTTTCGGTAATACTTTATAGTAAGGTCATCATATTGACCATTAAATTGTTCCTTATTGGCATACTAACTAGTAGCATACTGGCTTAACTATTAGTCGCTAATAAGGGCTTCTTAGTACCTTATTCTGCATGACCATTTTCTAAAGCTAATGGGCATTTAAATAAGAGGTTTCCCTCAATATCCTCATAATTACTGATTATTGATAGTAAGTTAGGAAGTTGTTGAACATGTATTATGATATTAATATGCTTTGCTTAGTATGGCCCATATAAGGTATACTAATAAGCGCTTAACTCTGACTAATTAGCAGCCAGTGTGCTACTAATTAGCATGCTAATAAGCACAAGTTAATGAGTTAATGGCAACTACTGTGACCTTAATTTAAAGTGTTACTGATCAATGTAGAAGTTAATCTGGTAAACGTACAACTCTATTCTCGTAATATTACGGCTTAAATCTCGAAATCTCCGTTGTAAAAATCAAACAGTTAATCATGATGCCATTTGTTGTTGTTGGTGTAGAGTAGGTTTTAAAATACTGAAGAAGGAAGAATAACCAAATTCACAAGAGGCTTAAAAAAAAAACCAGGGAGATAGAAAATAAAAGAACCAAGTGAACTTTGGAGTTTCTGGAAGAGCTTCAGAAAGACTTTCTTACAGCATTTCATCAATGAATCTCAAAGTTTTATTTCTACAATTTTGGATTGGAAGTTCAAAGGTTTGGAACAGTGTGTGTGCGTGTGTGTGTGTGGTGTGTGTGTGTGTGTGTGTGTGTGTGTGTGTGTGTGTGTGTGTGTGTTGCATTTTTGCAATGATCCCAACTGAAGGCAAACATTTGAAGAACTTTCAAAAAGCTAATCAAATAGAAACAGTTTTGGTATTTGCCTGCATAAAAAAAGCAACCTCATTACAGCCAGAAAAACATGCTGCAGGGGATCAGTCACCAATCAAGTGTGACCGTCTCCTACTAGTCAACAATTGAATATCTTGCTGCTTTAGCCCACTGAGACAGAGGATGCCATCACAATCCTGTGAAAACTGATTTTCCACAAATGATTACTCACGTACCCTCCTGATCCAATCTAATAATTGCATCTGAAAATGAGCCGGAGCCAACACCTGCGGCGACGACACCTCCATTCATTTTAAATTAGCGAAATTAATTTCTCCTGCGCATCCTTCCAATTTCTACAGCCTCTCTAATGCTCCTGAACAAAAATGACAGCTGAACCGGGGGTGGGATCTGTTTGGGCCCTTGTTATAGTTAGTAGGTATCATGCATATTTCCTGGACATCATTTTTTTTAACAGAGATCCTTTCACACAAATGAGCACTATCTATGCTTTATTATTCGCATATTTTAATAACAGCAAACATTGTCATAAAATTCTACATATTGTACGTTTAAAGTATGTAGAGTCCACGTGTTAGTCTGTGAGTGTTAACCAGAGACTGTATAAAACATGGAGGTAGTAAATGGTAAATGGACTTGAGCCAGTCTTCTAACAACTAACAAGGGTTTATTCATTGACTGACAGGAGAGCACACTGTAGCCACAAGGTTTGAGTTTCAACTTCAGTTCACCTCCTTGCCCGTTCCTTTGTTGATTGAAGGTCAGGTAGAAATTGCTTTTTCAATACGTTGACCACCATTGTTGAGCTTCAAAACACCTCTTCCTAAACAAATGTTAGACATCACTGAGTCGGCTGTGGATCAGTAGTAGAGTCGGCCGTCTCTCGAAACGGATGGTCAAGGGTTTGATTCCAAGCTCCTGAAACCCAAATACTGAAGTGTTCTTGGGCTAGAAACAGAACCTCAAATTGATCCAGCTCCTGTGTTGCAGGCGTGTGAGTGTGTATGAATGGGACTAGTTCATATAGCCTTGATGGATAGCTTACATAGAAGCCTCTGCTATCAGTGAATGTGGTGTGAAAGGGGGAATGTGACCTGCAGTGTAAAAGGCGCTTTGAGTTGTTAGAAGACTGGCTCAAGTCCATTTACCATTTATTACCTCCATGTTTTATACAGTCTATGGTTAAGACTCACAGACTAACACGTGGACTCTACATACTTTAAACGTACAATATGTAGAATTTTATAACAATGTTTACTGTTATTAAAATATCTAAATATCTAAACGTATGTTATATATAATTGTTTTGTTGAGTACTACATTACCTCAAATATTTCCAACAGTTATCAGAGCCAGAGAAGTACGTAATTTTAAAGATGTATGCGATATTTCGCGTCGAGGGGGCTACCATGATGAGCCACAATGACAGACAAAATGTTTATGGTTGCCGTGGAAACACCGGATGACACGTCAAAGACCGCTACATAAGGAAGCTGGAATTGCTGCCGAAAGCTGCCGTATTGTTGCTGTATGTGCTGCTGTGATAAAAAAAAAAAAAGTCTTGTAAATTATACTTGGATACATCGTCGGTAAACATATTCTCTTCCTCAGGTCTGTTTCTTGAGTAGAGTAGCGGAGAGACCTCCCATGGTTCTCCGCCAGCCTCGACTTCATCTTTTGTTATTGTAGTATTGATTGAGAGAGCCTGGTGGTGGAATCTACATATTGTATCTTTAAGTTCAAATTTCTAAAATGAAAGCACTTATAAATCAAGACATGTTTAGATTTAAGAAATGAACTTAACCTTCAGATGAGGACTTGTTGCAGGCCTGCAGTAACTAATCATTTAGGAATTGTTTATTCCACTAACTGTTGCTCCCTCAACCACTCCACATCTACATCTTCTCAGATCTTTTGCCTGTGGTCTCCTCACCCCTTCCCTCTGCAGTCTTGTATTTTAATGGGATCTGCTCTGATCCTGCTTCTCTTTTACATAATTCATAAAGATCCCTGTTTTATATTTTTGTCTTGCACAGCCGGCATTACAATTTTCCCTTCCAATTTCCTTCCCCTTTCATTTCTACAGACCACATTATCTTCAATATGAACATACCATTTGCTTTTAAAGGTCATATCGAGCTTTGAGAGTTTATTTACATGCTGCATATACATGCTTATACATCACTGCAGTGTATACCTGTGACAGCTTTCAGAAGCGTTCCATCTCTTCTAAAATATTTGTTTTGTGTGCAATAACAAGCATGCAGCTGTTTTCATTAAAACGAGTTATTTGCAGTGAACCAACTGACATATACCGTAGAGTTGTACCTTAAAGTGACAGAGATTCAGCAACAGGAAGAGACATGAATTATGTATATCTTCAGGTAATATGAAAGTGTTGCTCAAAAAACCATGAAAATGTCACTTCTGTAGCAGGAATGGCTGAAGAGTCAGCTTGTACCGTTATATGATTTAATTGTGTTATGTTAATTATTAAAGGCTATGCAAATGCTAGAATCTCACTGAACTGAAGGAGAGTTTCGTTGGTATTAATTAAAATTCTGTATTAGTTTCAGTAGAAAGAAAAATCACAGTATTTAGAACTGATAGTGAAGTGCTTGTAACGGAAACCTCGCAAATTTAATGTAAAATTAACAATCAACTGAGGTAACTACTTTTAATGTGTCATTTACAAATGTTAAAGAGGACATATTAAACCCCTTTTCCAACTTTTCAAACAGTCCCCTGTGGTCTAAATAAAAATCTGTGCTGTGCTTTGGTCAAAATATAAAATGAATTGAGCACCAGAGGAGCTTTGTGACCGTGTATAAACCAGCTCTCTCAGAACGCTCCGTTTTGGTGTGTGTGTCTCTTTAAATGCAATGAGCCCCATCCTGAGTTTTCCCGGTAGACAGCCCTCCTTTGCTAGTGTGAATACAAATGGCGGACCTACCAAAAGTTTGGCTCTAGGCTGGGGGTGGAGTCCATGGGTGGAGATACCAGGGGAGGGTTTTTTTTTTTTTTTTTCTTTTTACCAGAATCTTACTGTGCTGTCACAAGGAGAGCAAATTTGAAACAGAGCAATTTTCTCTGTGTTGTAAGACTTATTCAGACCACTGGGAGAAGAAGGAGGTGTTTCTGACGAGAGTATTGTTTTGATCTAAACATATGCCCTTAAAGTTGTGTATATTCCTTTAAGACTTACACTGACATTTTGGGTATCATTCTTACAAGCATCATGATTTCTTTCTATCCATAAACACTGCAGTCTGGAAGAAGATGGGTCATTTATTTAAATAAACAGACACACAAAGTATTCTGTCTTATACTATAAATTCAGCACATGCACATACTTAAGCAAGAACAATCCTCCTTCAAACAACAGAATTTGTTTTTCTCACTTACGCCTACCTTCCTTAACCGCACTATTTGTTCTGGCTCGCTCCTTTTCCAATTTCATCTTTTTTTTCTCACTAGTCTGCCGCCCATCCCTTCTTCCCTCCCACCCTCTCCGCCTGCGCTCTCTTCCCCACTGTCAGTGTGTGACAGATCGATGCTGTATCCTTTCGGCTTCCCTTTGCGACTGTATTCTCCTGGTAATTGAGCTCAGCTGGTCTCCCAGGGGGCCACTGATTTTCACAGAGGCTTCTAGGAGCTCACTCCCTTCCTCTGCCATCCTGATCATCACTCGCCCCCTCCATCCCACCCCTTTTCTTCTGCCATCTTTTCCCCACTCACTGCTGCCCACCTGTAAAACATCTAAAACCAATATCCCCAGGCTGTAATTGGTTTTGATTTCCACCAGCAATGTCATCTCTCTCACTGTCTGCTGAGCTTGGCCATGTCGCACTCACCAACAAACACATTTTTCCCCCTTTACAAATTCCAAGTTTGGGACTTCAAAGGACGAGGGAAAAGAAGTTAGATTGACTAACAGCATCTACCAATTTTCTGCAGTTATTTCAGCTGTATTGGACCCAAAAAATAAGCTTTATATTGCAAATAGATGAAAATTTATAGTGACTCCGGGAACCAGATCCATACAACCATCCGTAAACCATGACATCAAGAGGACAGGGAGAAATATCGTTTCAGTCCATGTTTGGTTTGTTCCCACACCTCACAAAGTATTCTCCTTCACTGTTAAGCTTGTTGAGCTATCTCTTTCTGCTTATATTGATTACCTTCTGAAATTGGTATTGGCTGTAATGGATATGGTGTCAGCAAATCTTAAAGAGTTTTTTAAAGGCGTATAGATTTGTGGCTTGTAAAGAATGTGAAGGATAAAGTGGAACGTACAAACGCATGAAGATAGATTGAACGCAACTAGAGAGAGACTGGCTGTTACAACATTTATACCACAGACTGTATAAGTAATCGATTCAGCAAATGTGGCATCACTCATTGGTTTGTTGACTGCCTCTTTGAAGGATACTTACCCAATTAAAGGCTGCATCCCATGGGGAGCGCATTTGAATGCCGGTTACATCACATGTGCTGCATGCTGTCCCATTTCGAAGGCTCCTTCAAATGCAGCATACAAACCACGTCCAACGAAGGATCCATCCGGTGCATCCGGACTTGGTGGCCCAACGTATCGCTAGATTCATTGCTAGCAATTTTCTTGAATTACTTCGTAAACCTTCCTATAATGAAAGTGTGATGTTACAGTTATGAAATGGCATACATTAAACAAAGAGAATAAGCATGAGTTAATTAAAGAAACAAAACACAATTAAATAGAAGCCTAAATAAAATAAATAGAAAGCAAAGGGGAAAAAAAGAGTCATAAGTCCTATTAGGAATCTTGATGTGTAGGCTTATAGCTTCATAAATCACTAAGTCTTGTTTAGTTTTTAAACATTTCATTTCCCCTTAAGTTTGTTTGCTCATGCATGAAGATTAAGAACAGTGGAGTGGTCTTCATAAATCTATTGCGGATGAGTTGTTTGGCTGTAACAGATGGCGCTTTAAAATGACAGGGTAATGGTAGGGTAAGGGTAGGGACAGGAGGTGACCAAACGGGGAATCTGAGCAGTCTACACAGCCTACGATGGCTAGGTCCTTCATAGGCTGCAGCCCCCTGAAATGAGACACACCTCTAGACTGCAGCATTTGGCAATGTCTATTTTGGTTTTCTGGAGAGAAAAGTGACAACAGTTGTGTCTAAAATTCAGGGATTCATCCTTCAGAGGGACCAGCCTTCATAGCCTGAAATGAGACGGTGGTGACGGAAATGAGATCCTTTGGTCTACAGAGGATTTCCTATTTGCATCACCCGCTGTCCCCATGGGAAAAAAAGAACACATTTGTCAGCCGCATTTGAAGTCGTGCCTTCGATATGTGAATGCCTTCACCGCTGTGATGTAAAAGGATGCAGCCCTTTGAATTGGACATAGCTTTATGGAGGAGAAGTTGGTGCTGTAGAAGAGTGAGACGCAAAGCTATCAAAGCTATAATGGTCTCAATATGTGGCTGATTGATCAGCTGCATGGCAGATGAGGTAGTTTACTTGATTTTAGTTCAGCCATATCCCAGGTTATGATGCACAGAAAGTCCTATTTTGTTTGATGAGCTGAGGTGACACCTGCAGCATCCACCTTTCACTCAAGTTGACCAAACTCCAAATTGTGCATACATGTATATATGTAAGCTTTATTCCTCAGCTCTGGAGGATGAGGCTTGGCTTATGCAAAGCCACTGCAGATATGAGAAGGAGAGTGCATGCATAATATTGCTGCATAATGTTGAACCCTCACGTACTGTGAGCTGCGCTCTGTTTTCTCTGAGGGTGAACTCTGGGAACTATGTCTGTTAAGGTGTTAATGAGATCAGCAGAAGAATGATGTTCTACTCTCTGCATTCATTTGGCAGTGTGAAAAATAACCCTCCCCGCTTCTGTTAATTAAATGTTTGTGTCAACAGCTGATATATTGTGGAATCTTGGCCCTTTTTTTATTGTAGTTTAATTTACAATTAAAGTCTTCTTCAATTAGAATCCTTCACAATATATTTTCAAAAACATTATCGTGTGGGAAAAAAAGGAATGATCAAAATGCTTCCCAAATACTTTCCATGATCGTGATCTTACGTAGGACACACAAATATTAGGCAAGACATCATTTATCCTTTTCTATTAACTTGTTGCATAGTGCATCCATACTGATGTCATTTGATTTAATTTATGGGAGTGCAAAAGATGGAGCATGAAATTGGAAAAATAGAAGATGTGGCAATTGTTGGTGGAAATGATTTATATACCAGAGGCTCATAATCTAAAGAATAAAAAGCTTTTGCGGCAGGATCATAAACATGTTTTAAAGCACACTTGGTGATTTGAGTAGTTTGGTGAAATTGGTGAATAGTGTACTAAGTAGAAGATTTGTCTTGGACAGGAATGCTCCATTCATTTGGTTGCTTACACAAAACTATTATATATTGTCATGATTTGGTCTTATTTAGTTTTGTATTTCAGTGGTTAGTGTTTCTTTATGTTCTAGTGTGTTTTGTTTCATTCTTGAGTTCTGTGTGTCTTCATGTATTTATTTTGTAGTTGTCCTCAGTGTTTCTTGTCTTGTGCTCAGTCCTTCCTCTGTGTGTTTCCCTCCAGTGGGATTGCCCTCATTGTCTTCACCTGTGTCATTAGTCTCACCTGTGTTTGATTACCCCCATGTCTATTTAGTCTATGTGTTTCTTCCCTTCTGTGTCAGTTCATTGTGGCATGTCGTTTGTTGCTGTGTATGTTGTAAGTAGAGTGTAGGTTGTCTGTCCAAGTCAGAATTTCCAGTGTTTCCTTGTGGCTCCTTGTTTTCCCCCTTTGGCTTAATGTTGCACATTTTGAATCGAGTCTCTTCGTTAAAATAAATAGTTTTTGTAAAGCATCTGCACTTGGGTCCAGTTCGTTATCAATCCTTGACAATATATAGCTTTATAATGATTAAAAACACAAAGGTGGAAATGTGAAATGACAATAACACATTAAAATCACAATATATCATACCAAGGAAAATACAAGCTTAACAAGAAAACATCCTTCTTGTGTTACAACCAGGTACTTAAGCTGCAACAAAAATAGGAGTCACAGATGAGGTATACCCAAAATAATACCAAAATGTATTTACAATCGAATAAATTGTGAAACAAAAAGAAACAGCCACGCTGTAATCTTCACACAGGGTGTGAGACCAAGAGGAGAGAAGACATCTGTCGTGAGAGGAAGAATATATGAATGAAGACTACATTGTGTAGCTCCCCTGATTATGACCCTGCCTTGACTGGAACCAGCAACACGGGAACACTAATAGGTGTGGAGGGGTCGTCACACTTGGCCTGCAGCAATTTGCAACTTTGTAAAATTCGTATACATAATGCTTTATGAGTAAGTAACACAATAACAGATATAAGCTTTAAACAAAAGCATTGCAAAATGGATTCTAAATATTTCATTAGAAGTTTTGCCTGCATGACAGACCGTATGTCTTACATGCAAACGATTTTTAATTATTGGTCATACTTGCGGCAGATTGCTGTTCACCATGAGTCTGGTTCTGCTCTAAGTTTCTCCCTGTTAAAATTATGTTTTTCTTTGCCACTCTAAATGTTGCCAGTGCTCAATAGGACTGAATTCATGTTGGGTCTCTAACAAAGTAGCCTAGATCTGCTTGGTCTGATTGGTTAAGTATTTTTAGATATCACTGAATATGCTTTGATGCTGTACAAATAAAACTGAATTGATTGATTGTTTGAGTGATTGCTATTACCGCTATAATGTTTACATTGCATTTAGCACAAGATCTGTAATCTATAAAATTATGTCTGTATTCAGATGAATCCCATGTGTTAATTCAAAGTTCAGATGTTATGTCTTTAAAAACCAACAAGAAAAACTCTGAGGCACTCTCTTTTAAACAATCAAAATGCCTTTATCTTCCTGGCACGGTCATGTGGACCTTCAAAAACAAACTTCAGTGCTTTTTCAGCATCAAGCCTTCATCAGAAAATCAAAAGACTCTTTTGAAGAGGGTACCTTGGAGTTTTTTTCTGTTTTGCTTTTTTGACTGTTTGCATCCCTATCCAAAGAGCACCTCAAACCTACAGTGCATCCTTTTTTAAGTCTCGGTAGCACTCCTTTCTGCATTTCGTTCAGATATTTAGTGTCAGAACTTGAACTTTGAGGCAGAATGAGTTTGGTCAAAACGTTGTCGTTTGAAAGAACATGGTTTTGGAAAAAGGGAAGATCCAAAACCTATTCAGTTGGCCTGGCAACCTGACAAACAAAAGAGTGGTACCTTCTAAAGGTCAAAACCCAGGCCTTGTTAGGACTACCAGCCAAAACCCATTGTTATTTTGGCACATCCATTGTGCTGATATTGATTTGAGAAAGCTTGGAAAGCCAGATTTTTTGATGTTTTGAATTGGTTTCCATTCTGATTTCCACAGATGGACCTGGGGGCTCTGACTGCTGCAGTTCAGATTTTCCAGGTTTTTTTTTTTATGTCAATAAGAATGTAACACAAAGAGACAGCATCAAATCCAATTGACAGAGTACATCAGAGAATCCATGCTGCTACTTGCAGCCACTGGCTGTTTGTCAGGTTGGAGTGAAAGCTGATGGATCTTCATTGCACTCAGTTTCTGATGCCTACATTGTAACCAATCAATGCTAATGGGCTGTTGAGGTCTGGAAACAAAACCCCAATCAATCACTTTAAAAGAAACAGTGCAGGTGGACACGCTGAAGGATTTAATGTGAGTGCAGTCTGAACAGAACCGGGGCATGGTCAATTGGATTGGTGAGTAATCAGGTGACAAATAAAGGTGGTGCCACAAACAACTGGTGGGCAAACAAGGAATTGCAAGGCCTGAATATAAGTGCATGATGTAAGATAACTTATTTAAAGTTCAAGTATCAATATTAATATCTAAAGAATACATTTTAGAAAAGTCAAAATAAAAATCAGGTTGTGCCGTGAAACCTTTTCAGTCATGCTATATTTCCAAAGCCTTTTTCCTGATATGATCCGATGCACGACGCCCTGAAATATACAGAATGTTCCATGGAGATATGAAGGTAATCACTTTACCGCTTGCTGCTATCTCTTAAAATGTTGAGAATAGTCAATTACAAAATCATATTTCCATGTTTCCTGTCCCACTTTTTGAAATGAAGGAAGCAGCTCTCTGTGATAACAGGCTGCTGAGAGAAGTAGTTTGTGCTGCTGACTTTATTACTATTGATAGTTTCGTCAGACCAAATTAATGGCATCTGGTGGTGCGTGTTCCTCATCTACAATCCAGACCATCCATATTTCATGAGCTGCTATTTACGACTCTCCTAACACTTTGTAGCACCTGTTTTTATTGTGTGTGCCAACTTCAGTGTTTCTTGGATGCTGAACCTGAGTGTTTCTGCTGATTTTGGTAAAATGCAAATTAAAACTAAAGATCCAAGCTGATAAAAAGATGGTCTTTAAAATTAAGGAATATTTGATTAAGTAGTGTAAAATGGGATAAATTGTAAAATCATTCCGACTGCCGCTCTTCAAAGCCATTGTTCATTTTGCATTTCCAGTAGTTATGTGTTAAGGTTAAGATAATGGACAACTTGAAAGTGGAGCTCAGAATCTGAATACTCTCACAACTTAATACATTTGGCTGGTAACTGCATTAGGTTGCTGTGCTGTGCCCACAGGTTGGACATTTGGAGGCTATGGATAGGAGGGATTTCAGACCCTGTGGCTGAACTCTACTAAAGCTGTCTGCTTGGATGGATGTTTTAGACGTTGAACCAAACGGCAAGCACTGGTGTGGAAAAATTAAGCCAATCCAGAAGAACAAAAGGCTGTAGTTCCTTCAAAGGACATTTAAGGCTGACTGGCTCTAAAAGACCTAAAAGTCCCACAAACACCCCATATTTGAATGTCTGAAATCAATGTGTTTTCAGCATGTTACAAAAACTCACCCTTTTTGATTTCATGAAGGATCTAAGTTAAGCGTAATTAGGGGCATTGTAGTGATTTGTCAGGAGGCTAAAGGCCCGCCTCAGTTCCAGCTGTTTTTTTTTTTTTTTTTTAGGTTTACTGAACATTTGGGAGACTCAGCATTTCCAATATGGCAATCACCACAGATGGGCTTCTAATACAGCCCTTCAGAAACCAGTGGGTGACGCTACTCAGACTTTTTTATATACAGTCTGTGGTTTGAGATTTTAATTCTGAAGAACAAAAATTTGAGTAAAACAAATAATAATGCAATTATAGAATCAATTTGATGCAATAAAGCTACATCTGAAATGTGTAGGTTATAAAATACATGTTGCAGAGCAAGTGAGACTTCTGTTATTGCAGAGTAATACATACAGATACCATAGATTCCCTGTATAAAACAACATGGACGTAGTCTCAGTTACTTCACAAGAGGTGTTTTGATTTGGAGGAGAAATAAGACATCAAATGGAAGGTAGACAGGTACCTTGGAAAATGTTTGGCTTAATTTTTCAACATCATGGGTGAAAACAGGCAGCTACTTATAAATAGTAGCATTTCTGTGCACTTCAAGTTTAGGCATATGTGACATTTAAGCCCATGAGAAAGCATTCATGTTGAGCCAACCTTAAAGTGCAATAATGAGTAAAGTTAGATTTTTGCCAACATTATAGTGTTGTTGACATGAGGCCTTGAGGTGATGTTGAGTCAGCAGTCTGCCTGCAAACAAACTGAAGCACATTTCTGAGAACGGAATAATTCCTGCAATTCAGTGACCATTCAGTGACAGCCCACTGTCATACTTTTGACTAGTGCTTACATTGGGCGTATGTTGTTTGAGGAGAGCATTGTGAGGCTCATGGTAGTCATTCTAAAGATTTTTTTAAACATATGGAAGGACAAGTTCAAGTTATTTATGTCAACTAACTAATCATATAAGACTGAACTTGTGCAGTGTGTGTCAGTGTAAAATCTAGCTTAAATATGTCTGATAGGCTCTATAAGAATACTGTTCTCAGCTCTGCTCAACAGTATTATTAATATTGCCATCAAGAAGATATGATCTCTTATTGGGAGTCAAGAGCAAAAATACACTTGATGATCAGAGGAGGCCAGTGTTTAAAATGTGCAAACTGCTGCAGGCCAAGAACATCTGTGCACCACTGCAAACATTTAAATCCTATAGTAAAGGCATTTATACAAAATCAAGCTTTCCTTAATTATAGTGCTGTGGAGGCAGCCAAATGTTTGCAGCATTCTCGTCCAAAACTAATTTTACATTTGGTACAATAACATGTATCGTATCATTTTTACTGTGAATTGTCAATATCATTATGTTCTATTTAGATATTCTTTTAAGGTTTATTTTTTGGGGCTTTTTTACGCCTTTATTGTAGAGATAGGACATCGGACCAAATCAGAAATCAGAAGAATGTGAGTGGAGAATGACATGTGGGAAGGGAGCTACAGGTCAGATTTGAACCTGGGCTGCCCGCTTGTAGGACTACAGCCTCCATTCATGAGATGCGAGCACCAACCACTAGGCTACCGCCGCACCCACAAATATAATTGATTATAATAACAGGAACATTTCCTCTAGCTCACTTGGTTCAGTACACTGTAAAAAATAAATTGCTGGTTCAACTTGAAATACTTTGTAACCTGGCTGCCTTGAAATTGACTACAAGTCAGTAATTACCTTTTTTACCACATGTATTTATTTTTCATGTGTTGCTGTATCAGGGGTCTGTCTGTTTTTAAATCCTTTAGTTTACTAGAGAAGTACACAGAAGTTAAAATTTTCAGGAAAGCCATCAATTGACAAGGGTTTCAGTCTGCATTAGGTTTTGTTTTGTGTTTGCAAATTTAATATTATTTTCCTGGGTTTTGTTGTGTTTTGGTTTCCACCCTTGTCTCTCACTTTCAGATCCTGCCCCTCTTGTTCCCGCCTTGTGTGTCAGCTCCTCCCTGATTACCCTCACCTGTGTCTTGTTGGTCCCTGCTTGTCTGTGTATTTAATCCCTGTGTGTTCTCCCTCCTGTTGCTAGTTTGTTGCGTTCCCTAGTTCCAGCATTATTAGTTCTTGATCCTTGTTATGACCAATCGCTGCCTTTTTGACCTTTCCTTGCCCTCGGGATTTGTTTATCATTGCCTTGCCGTGTACCGAACTCTGCCTGGACTAAAGGACTGATTTATAGCTCTCCCTCTGAGTCTGCGTTTGCTCCATACCGTGAATCTGTGTGTCATCAGTGTTGTGTGAACCCAGAATGTTGTAAAATTGACAAGCAGAACTGACCATCAGGTAATACTTTGTTGCTGCTCTCAAGTGTTTTGTGTTTCAACTTTCCTGACCAAAGTGGGTCTACAACTTCATTCCACTGAATCAAAATCAAACCTGCAGAGAACCTCTGTCTGAGCAACGCTTTCTGTAATATTCTTACAGCTCTACTGAGTTTGAAAGGTTCCCTTTAGGAGGATATGTCTCTTCATGATGTTGCTCTTTCCTTAAACTTGTACGAGAAAGGATATCGATTGCAGGGGGGGGGGGGGAGCATGCTGAGTGAAACACTTATTTTGTCCTACACAAATAAGCATGGCTTCATTGCATTAAAGCAATATTTGAGCACATTATTTCACTGCTGTGTTTTCAGTGTGCAGCTATTTTAAAACAGAGGAAATCTCCCCAAGAGCCTCAATCACATTAAACCCTAAATATAACTACCTTCTCCACTACAAGACTTTAGAAAGGAGAATGTGAACATCATGTTTTGACATCACACAGGTTGACATTTGCATCACCCTTTTGACGTACTCTAAGCTAGCCTAACTGCATGCTCCAGCAGATTCCAACGCACATTTAGTGTCATTTAATTAGAGGGGGTTGTATTATGAATACAAGTACTTGTCATCCTAATACTGTGTAGTCTGAAGAGGCTTTATAAGGGCTTGGAAAGGTAGGAATGACTTCTTTAAACCTCATCATATTGAGAGTCACTACTGAACACATTGGCAAGAGATGCTTTTAATGTGCCGGGTTTGTCTGGGCGTATGAGATACAGCAGACTATGGTGAAGTGTCTGCAATGCAACAGAGGGATTATGGCTTGTTCTTCTAGTTTGTCCATTTTTTTTTTTTTAAAACCAGTGGTTACCTTGCCAAAGAAGGCAATTCAATTGACAAAATGTAACAGAGGAAGTGGGTTGTATAAAAACTAATTACGAGTTTTGGATGAACATCCCCAACACTGAACAGATTAAGTTGTATTTTGATTCTAAAATCTACTGTGGTGACTATACTTAATATTTTGCAAATATGGTACTTGACCTCACCTGCAGAATTGTAGCTGTTACGTTCTTTGAGTATATCAAAGCAAGTTTCCAATACGAGTAGAACCAACCTGGTATATAAACATCTTCCTTCTTCCTTAGATTTCCTCTACCTACCAACTTGGTGCAAGTTGTTTAAAAAAAAAAATGTTGCAAATGTATTGAAAGCTAAACCCTTTTGTCCCCAATCGCACATGACTGGAAACCAAATATCTTACATCAAAGAGAGTTTTTGTCACATTATGCCTGTCATCTCTCCCCCCCTGCTGCCACATTTCCTCTTCTCCCAACCCAATCATTCTCCACTTGTCCACCAGATGCCTGCAGACTTTTCCCATCCACATGAGGCCCTTAACTCTCATCATCAATTAAACTCTGATTTAGTCCTCACCAACGAGTCTGGCACACCTTTTAATGTAGAATCTACTGTGTTTCTAGATGAATCAGTTTGCATGTGATTTATTGAGAACTGTAGGTTTGAAATGGAAAGACAAAAGTCAACAAAAAGTATTTTCTATATTTTTTCATTCCTCTAGCATCCTGCACACTTCTTTCCTTATGCTTTAAACTTTCCCGCCTCAGACCCTTTACTGCCTTGTCAATCACTTGACGACCAGCCCACACACTCCTTCTACTACTCTTATTCCTATTTCTCTTAATCAGCCCATTTTAACTCACTTTGTGAAACATTTAAAGTTGCAATGCATTTCATATGTCTGTTTAAGGATGTCAAAATGTTGGATACTTTGATCATTCTCAATACCAGACGCTGATACGATATCAGTCATTTTAAAGTTTGATGGAAAAAAGATACAGTCATAGATTCAACCAAACAAATTTGAGTCCCAATAAACACCAATATTAAGGTTGGTATTTTTCTATTTTCATGATTTTTACATCCACTCATTCACACCCCAATCAGGATGAACTTAGCTTTGTGGTGTCTTTATATAGCGCTACCATAACTTTCAATCCAAAATGTTTTCAAATGTTATCATGCTAACATGCCAAACTCAGATGATCAAAATGGTCTTATTTTAGTTAAACCTTTGCAGCTTTGTTGCATATTCACATTACATACCTCTCTTTTATCATTACTATTATCTTTTTGAACTCAGTTGGTTTGTGTTGTGGTAGCTTTACATTTGTTATGCTTTCAGCAAGGATGGAAAGCAACATTTGAGAAACTCTGAAATTAAAATATTTGGCACCACACGCCACTCTTTATTAGGACATCATCTTCACCCTCTAACTGAGAGATGTCTGATGTGCAATAGTCAATACAGGACGTAATAAAAAAGACTTTGTATTTGTGAACTGAAATCGAGCCAAAATTTAAATGGACACTGGTACTTCAATATAAGTTCTGGCCCCTCTGAGTCTTTATTTCACATCGATGGACATCTTGTTTGGAAATGAAGCACTTCGAACAAAATGAGGATGGAACATTTAATGACAACTGCTTTCCTGAGGTAAAAAAATGGCAGCTTTTTACACGCTAACTTGTCTCAAAGTTGCGGTCCATCTGACTGACAAGTGTTGGCAAGCAACGCAATTCACATGAACACAGCTGTTACTCTATTTTTGGATTGATTGAAAACAGTTTGTGACATAACTTAGCTCACACTTATTCAGAGCTAATGAGCTCTGATACGGGTATCAGATGTGTGTTTGTTGATTGTACCAAATGTGTCACACTGCCACATCCAGCTAAGGTTTGATAACTCAAATTCTACCAAGCTGGAGGTTGATTTAAGCATGATATGACAGGTGATGATAGTCCTTAGCCATTAGCATTTTCAGCATAACACACTATGTTGAGATAAATCTGTAAGAAAACATGCTGACAGCTTTCACACTGTGATTCCTGTTTACTTATGGAATATGAAGTCACCTGTCAATAACTGGCCCTTAAATCAAACAGTCTGAGGTTATACAGCACAAATAATCAATCAATCATTACTTGTATAGCACCAATTCATAACAAGTGTTATCTTGAGACGCTTTACAAAAGAGCATATGCTGGACTTCTCTTTTGTATTCCTTGCGTTCCTGTTGTTCACACTTCCTTGTCGATGAGGTCGGAGAAGGCCGTGAATGAATGAGGACGGCGGTGGTTTTGGGGACAACACAGTGGTGGCTGGGCGTTGGGTGGTGGTTGGAACGACACAGTCCGAAGCTTGAGGCTGGTTGTCGGACGGTGGTTGAGGGACGACAAAGTTTGATGGTGGTTGCTGGTCGTAGGGCGGTATTGCAGGGGCGACACAGTCCGATGGTGGAGGTCGGGCATTGGTTGGTGGTTGGGACAACACAGTCCGAAGGTGGAGGCTAGTCGTCGGGCGGTGCTGGGGGGGCGGCACAGTCCGATGGTGGTGGCTTGGCGTCAGGTGGAGGTTGGGACCACACAGTCCAAAGGTGGAGGCTGGTCGTTGGGCGGTGAACGAGGGACGACAAAGTCCGATGGCGGTGACTGGGCGTAAATAAACAGCTGTGATGTTCGTGAAAATGTACACAACATTTTCATGTGAGGGCTCCTTTTTTTAAAGTCAGATCTAGGTTTTGGTTTATAACTTGTATAATCTCTTTTCCGTAGATTATGTTGACTTAAATGGTTAAACATGTAATCTTAGCACTGACAAAGCCCCAGGAGGTGTGATAATGCAGCTTGTTTGTCTCAGAAGCACATCTTTATGCTGTATTAATGCATCACTGATTCAGCATTATACAAATCTAATTAACACGCAGAGAAAAAAAAAGGATGAGGTTTGGTCAATGCCCATGTGTGCAAGAAAACACAGACACAAATTTGTATTTCTACACATTGCTGAGCAGTTACATTGAACATGATGTTCACTCTCATTCTCAGCAAAAAAACACATATTGACCCTGCAATGTAATGGCTGACCTTGTAAAGACCAGATTTGGCTTTGGAGTTGTACAAAATGATTACTATCTAACTGTCAATCAATGATATGCAACAGCTTTATCTTCCATGAGCGCACACACACACATGCACACTCACACACATACACTATCACACATCATAATTGTATGGCTCAGGGAATTTGTAAAGGTCAGAAACTGGGAGAGCAGTTTTATCAGTCCAAAGCCATATAATCACATATTCTATTAGTTGCCCTACATGGCGTTTTGCTATTTCACAGAAATCAACATTACCATTATCATGTTGTTTATCACCACGAAATGAAGAAGTGAACAGAGATTTAAAAGAATAGAGAGTGTGTCCTCTGTCGACGTACTGTGTTGCTAAGTTACTAGGGGAGTGACGTCACTACATGGTGCCTTGTTTTTAGCCCTGACGCTAGTTTGAGCGGCGCTTCTGCCATGGTTGGATGGCTGTAACCGAGCTCCTACTTTCCTTCTGCCTCTCAACTCAACAGCTACGTTAGGGTTCATTTGGACACTATTTTTGCTCATGTATGATAAAATAGTAGCCATACAAACGGGCTTTGGAAGGCTGATATATATAGTTTATAATGAACGACGAGCATTGTGGAAACCCCAGGCACTGTGGTTGTGCACTTCTGGCTAACGCTCTCACAAACCCCAAAAAACAAAGAGGCATGGACCCAAACCGTTGCAGCATCAATAAGCAAACATACAAATAAGAATCAGGCAGAAACTTCACACTAGAAGATGGTTAAGAAAAAGGTATGGACATAATAATGGCTATTAAACAACAGTAAGGACTTTATTCTATTGAGCATTTCCATTGTTTGCTTTTTGCTTGGTTGCCTCAATACTAACTCCGGTGTTCTGTGAACCTTGAGGGACTGCAAATGTTCAGAGCAACACACACAGGAGCCAGAACACATGTATACAGAGTTTTTCCCTGTAACTGCAAAATTGAAAAGTCCCATCGCACCAGACTGGTGATCCCTGTCAGGTGTGCTCAGCGTCTCATTTCAACCTGCTAAACTTGCTCTCTTGACCAGACTCGAAATCAGCCAACCAGAGCAGGGATAGAGTGACCTACTGTGCCCTAGAAAGGCACTTTTGTGATGGCAGCCACTGAAGGAGTAATTGAATGTCACAATAGTTGACAGCCTATGTGACAACCTGGAAAAGCACCTGCTGGTAAGACATGTCATGAAATGAAGATTTCTTGGAGTGAAGCACAGTGTTCAGAATGAATCACACACAATCCCTGTCAGGTTGTGGTGTTACGTGTGGTAAAACCCATGTCAAAATACAGGCTTGCACATTGTAAATCCAACCATGCAATGGATAACGAATAAGAATTCATCATAAATCCATACAGTTAATTATTAAAAACCTTTCACTTTCACTTTGCACCATACAAATTGCCCCCATCAACATCCCTTTATAATGTTGATACTAAGGACTCCCTGGAAAGTACTTGCTTGGAGAGCAGGTTTAAGTGTGGATAATCCTTGTTAATTGAAGCCTGAACGTGAGTGAAGGCTTGAAATGAGCTGTGTGCGCAGTGTAAATCAGAATCAGAGTCAGAATCGGGGTTTATTGCCAAGTACATTTACACATACAAGGAATTTGACTTGGTGTATTGGTGCTAAACAATTAACAAGGAAATAATAAAATAAAATAAAATTCTGTTATCAAGTATGACCCGACTCAGACGACAAGAATCAGAACTATCTTAAGCTGATTCTTCCCTCATGACAATCTGCAATGGAATCCTGTTAGGGTTCTTGTTACAGATCTTTGGCCACAATTAACATTTGAGGGTTTTACAGATTTATTCTTATATGTCCTCAGTGATAGTTGGATGTCCTGTAGATCTACTTCACAAGATAGTTGGATGTGTGAATACCTCCTTTAAAAAAGTCTTAAATGTTGTGAAACGGCTCACAGACTCATCAGAACTGTCCTGATTAATCAGTTTAAAGGCAAGTTCAGTAGTTTTCGGAAACTAGCATTTTCGGAAACGGGCGGTTGTGGCTCAGTTGGTAGAGTCGCCTCTCAACCGGAAGGTAAAGGGTTCGATCCCCAGCTGAGCAACATGTTTGATGTGTCCTTGGGCAAGACACTTAACCCTGCATTGCTCCTGCTGCTTCAGTGGCGGTGTATGAATGGATTATTGTTGTACTTACTCTCTGATGTATGTCGCTTTGGATAAAAGCATCTGCTAAGTGATTTGTAACATTATAAAGTAGCATACCCACCCCCTCCCCTCTGTGCTCCCTCTGTCAGGACCTAAAGACAATTTCAACCAATATCTTAACAAGTGTATCTGGAGAAAATTACCAACCCTGCCTTTTATTTGAGTTTTCTGATTTCAGTTTACCAAATTTTAAATGTTGTTTTCAGATTTACGCAAAAAATAATATCTTAAAAGGCAAAGTGTGTGCTACAGTAACTCTCTCTAGAATATATAATTATTTATGCACTACCCTGGTTTGGTGATTTTTTTTTATGTAGTATGTATATGTGTTAGATTAGAGAGAAGTATATCGGCAAAGTTTCTCTTCATGTGCATGATGCAGTGATAAATAGTTTAGGATTTAAAACTGAAGTATGCAAGGGCATGGTATAAAAAGTCAAAATGCAAGCATGCAAATTAAATCCTTAAAATGTATATGTTTTTTTTCTTGGTTACTGATGGCAACACATCTTTCTGCTGTGGCTTCATGAGCGATCAATACGTGACAACACTGAATGCATCACGCTTAATCACTCGCGGGGTCTCCTGAGCTCTCCTCACCTGCTCTGACATGCTCGTCCTGTGTGTCTGGCTGGTTATTGCCTCGCTCTGTCAACACACCAGAAGCATTAAATAAACAAGCATGGGAGGGACCGTAATCAATACAGAGCAGCAGTATGTACTGCTGGTTCAGCGCCACCTTCAAGTCAAAGACCATTTCACTTTGATCGATATCAGTGGGGATCACTTACGGCAAGAACACGAGTACTAACAGGGAGACGGGGGAGGCGATCTAAACGACACATGCGGTAGACATGAGCTTGGGCTATGACAAAAATACACTTAAAAAGCTGGGCAATGATCATGGAAAATGGGTTGTAGTCATTTAAGCTCACAAATTGCACATTCTAATTATTTTGACTAGAAGCTGGTGTGGAAGACACGCTCTGTAGTTGGACTAGATCTGGACACTTTGGAGACTGCTGAGAGGAGTTTGAGGGAATCATAGCCACCCTCGATAACTCCTCTCATTTACTGCATGACAAACTGTGGCAGATGGGCAGCTCTTTCAGCCAATGCCTCATTCCATGGTGCAAAACAGAAAGCGTCAGGCAGTGGGACCTACAGCCTGTCCTGCCATTCACTACACATAATGTCTTAATGGTCCTGAATAGCGCAATTCAATATTTATGTTCTACTTGTTTAAACCTTTTATTTTTATTTCTACTATTTATTTATATTTATTTGTCTATTCTGTTTAGATTTTTAGTTTGTATGACCTACCTCTACTTGTCTTTGTCCTGCTGCAATGCCCAAATTTCCTCTCTAGGGATCAATGAAGTTGTATTTTTATGCTTTCAAATTCAATAGAAAGACCCCTCTGACAGCTCTCACATTACTGTTGAACACAAAGTAGCTCAGTAAACACTCATAAAACATATAATGTACATACGCATTCCCCATCAACACAAATCTGGGGCCTAAACCACAAAGCAAATTCAACATAACCGAGTATCTTTGGGTTCCGGGGCTGAACAATCACACAAAGCTGGATCCTGCAAGAAGTGACCTACCTTCTACCTCCAGAGCACTCAAAAACCCAAAGTTAACCCTGACGTTGCTTTGAGTACCCCAAATCCTCCTTTGTATGAGACCCCCCTCCCGACCTCAACTGACACAGCTACAGGTTTTCCTCAGTTTCCAAGCAGGGGCTCAGCTTACACATAAAAGCGTTCAAATAAAGGTGTATTTTTTGGGAGGGCTTTTTATGCCTTTATTTAGAGATAGGACATTGGATAGAGTCCAGAGAGAGAGAGAGAACCACAGGTCGGATTTGAACCCGGGCTGTACTTGCTATGAGGACAATAGTCTCTGACATGGGCATGCACTAACCACTAGGATACCGGCACCCCAGCCATCTATTTTCTAAGTATTTTATCATTTTTCGGGCCGTCGTCATGAATGTATGATATTCTAATATATTTGTTAATGGTACTAGACACTGAGAGACTAAGAAAAAACAAGCAACAAAATTAAGTTTAAAGAAGGCTCGTCAGAGAAAAGTTATAGAGGAATGGCAAAAATCTTAAACCGGACACAGGCAGAGTCAAAACTGTTTGTCAAAAAATAATTCAATTTGCTGAGATAATCAGGGGCAGGTGTATAATAAGAACAAGTGCAGCTAATTAAGGGACCGGGAGACACATGAGTGCAAACCGGAAATTACAGGAGAGGTTGGACTCAAAAATAAAGCTGGAAAATAATCTGCAAGAGTCAGTAACTGTTATACTTTATTTCAAATTAACTCTGCTTTTTAACCTGTTCAGGATTATCATTTAACATGTCCCACATTTCTAAATGTAAGTCATCATCTCGTTCTTACAGTCGTGCATGAACATAGAAGTGTTGAGTGGCTCTTGAGCCTAAAGCGAAGCAGCAATGATGGATGCTCGGCCCACTCATTCACAGTCGAGGCACGAGCAGCAATTAAATAGTCTAAAGTGGGGAAGTCAAGGTGATGCAATGGCAGTAGCAGAGCCAGTCAGCCAGCAGTGTTTTGTAGCCCTCTTGAGCGAAAAAAATCTGATGAGCGTGTTCTCGGCCTGGTTCAAAGAAGACCATCTGAAGACCCTCTGAAAGATGCTGACATACAGTGTGCGGCATAAACAGCATGCCCCCATACTTAATGAAGAAGAAAAAAAAAAAAAACCTGAAGACTTTATCTGATGAAACTCACAGGAAATAGTTGAGAGTATGTGGGACATAACTCTTTTGAAGTTTATGAGTGCTTAAACTCTCTTGTCACTGACTTCTACAGAAGGGAGTCCGGGCTGCTCGATGTATATTCATGATTCAAAATCCCTTTTCAATTATAGCGCTGATCTTTATCAGCACAGGCGTTTCTTGCTGCATGGTTCTTTTGAGAACTTCAAACAGACTGCTGGCTCGTACACAAACTTCCCTGCTTGTAATTACTTTGTGAGAAGTGTTTTGATTTCAGAGCAGGACCCCCTTCCTCTGGTCTTTTTTTTTTTTTTGTTTACCATAAGCAGCCGGCTGATTGCTTAAATGTTGCTTTAATGCAGAAGGAGTGGACGCAGCCCCCTTCATTCTGCCGTGTCATGCTGCGGGGGCAGTAAATAGCCACACTAATGGACACACACACTTAACACTGCTGGAAGCATTCAGCGTCAACAAGGCCAGGATGTGTTACGGAGGGAGAAACGCTCTACATGCATTTGATTAAAAAACACTACTGTTTAAGACGTGGAATGAAATCATTACTGCAGTTCGATGAGGACGAGATGAGTCATACATGTATTAAAGTGTGTTAGGTATTCGATATGCCTTTGTTGGGCTTCGCGGTCCTTTTTCTTATTTGTGCGTCTGTCTGTCTTTGTGCTGCAGTGCGCCGGCCTCTGATTGGACAGAAGCTGGTGCTATGTTCCTGCCCATTATTGGAGGAAACCTGGAGGTGCCAGTTTTTAAAGGAGCTGGCTCATACAGTGTCCATAGCTCAGTTATACCGCTTGGAGCCTGACCCACCACTTTGCTTGTTTCTAGATTGATCAAAACATTAGGTCTGTGTAGTATTTTTAAAATGCTATTTTTAACATCGATGGGCTTCAAAATGTATCTTAAGAAACGCAATGGTTGATGTCTCTGAGTCCACGTTCAGGGGACCCAGCCTTCTTAGTCTGTGTACACTGCAGAAGCTGAACTGATGCGAGATAGCCTGCCCTACAGAGGATTTCCTGTTTGAGTCACCAGCTGTGCCCAGCCCTTACCCTTTCATAATAAAGACCTCCTGTGACCTAGCTACCTCAACAGCTGCATCGGAACTAGCAAAAAATAATAGTCTGAAAGATGATTCAAAAAAATTTCAAGGTGACTCCCATTTTTGAAGATTGATATCGCTAGCTTTTAGAAAAAGTTCTCGTAGTTGTTCAGTTGTTTACATTTTAAAAGAGTCTTGTGGGCCACTTAAAGGCCGCCGTTAAATTTGAATTGGGGTGCAATGAATCTTGGGATATGTCGGGCTGCAAAGAATGCACCGGATGGATCCCTAATGGCCCAGTAAACGTAGGGATAATTTGTCGGCTGGATTTGATGGAGCCTTAGGACATGCCGCTGTGACGTAATGGGTCTTGAATTGCGCCCTTCAAAGGATGCAGCCCCTGAATTGAGGCTGAACTGTTCGGTATAACTCAGAGACGTGTAGTGTCAAAATTTCAAGATCTATTTCATTGATTGTTTCACAGGTTCCAGCCTAGCCTCAGAGAGTATTTTTTTTTTTCAACAGAATGATCCCCTCTGTTTTACTAAGCGATGGAGGACAAAACCCACAAGGCAGAAACGTCTTCCACGGTTCAGCCAAAGTTTATTTGAGCCTTCAAAGTAACAGCCTAACCTCCCTCCTTTTGTAACTATCCCTCCACCACAGCTCAGTTAAAGAACACTGTGTGTGTGAAAACAGAGCAGATGTGATGCTCAAAAGAGCGTAACCTTCAAAGTTACCAATCAGATTTTTTCAGAGATCCCTGAGGCCTCATCTCATATTCATTTGCGTAGGTTTTGAACACATTTTTTTTATACAATTCAAAAACCTTGCCCCCAGTCACTGGCATTGAAATGATTTTGGAAATGCATGGTGTCTCTTGGCAGCCTGTATGGACGGGAGGAATTCATATTATCACACTTGAAATGTTGTCATTGCAATTGGAACCTAACCTTTGAAGATGTTTTTTTGTTTTTTTTAAACTGTCTGGCTAAAATCAATGATCTAGTTAACCCCTGCTTTAGAGATCCTTTTTTTCTTAACACCTCACAATTGGTTTTGCTTGCCTGTACAACAAGTTTTGATCTTTCAAAAAAAAGACTGAGCTACAATACAATACATATTATGTTCACTACCATATGATACCATACGATACAACACCATACAATATGATATGATACACTTTATTGTCCCCTTGGGGAAATTTGTCTCAAAGTGCTGAATAATTCAGCTGCTTCCAAAGTAGAATACATAAATCTGAACAATAGAAATCGACACAATCCACATGGAGTTCAGCGTAAATTTAAGCAAGAATACTGGTCATATACTCTCACACATTTATTTAACCTCTTCATTCAATGTAGCCACTCCCTCTCTACCACTTCCATCATCTCCCTGCTCTGGTGATCAGCTGATTTGGGACGTTGACTCTTTTAAGTAATAATCCAACCCGATTCTGCCAAAACCTCTCTCAACCAATCATCCTGCTGTGGTCAAATTTTAAAACCGGTTCTCTCTCTTCCATAGTCAGTTTTTCATTTCCGTGTGATCGCTGCGACCCTCCTCCGCCCTGTCACCTCCAGTCCAGCTCAGCAGAGTTCAGAGACAGCCTCAGACACCCACTCCTCATCACATCCTGTATTCTTCTATCACCACCACCACCACCAGGGTCTAGACTCCATAGGGGGGTATCCTATCCTGCTGTCGGCCTCATTACCCCTCCGAGTACATGAAGTCGTCATGATGGAGTCTATTCCCCAAAGACTTTGCACATTTATTTCCTAAATTGTTAAATAAATAATCTCATTCTTAATGAAGTCACTCCTGATTGAAATGCAAACAGAAGCACAAAACAGTGCCACAACAACATAATGTTGCCCATTACCCATACTGTCAAGGTTTGCATAAAACACAACTTAAGATAAAAGGTTAGAAAATATAGACAGTATAAGAACATACGACAACAATTCATTACAGCCCAACAGGTTTGTTACACATCAAATCACAATACAATTTTAGGTATCCAACCTCAACATGCACTGTAAAAACACTAAGGCTGCTTTGATTGACAACTTGCTAAGCTGTTTAACTTGCTTTCTCACTGACTGCTGCTGAGGCTCATTGTGACAGACTGCAGGCTGTGATTATGATTAAAGCAATTATATGACAAAGCTTCAGCCATAACTGTCACTGTGAATGCGGATATAGCAATGTGCTGTGGTTGTTATGATTATTGCTGTGACACATTTATAATGGGTGTCACATTACATGCTGGGGTCATACATATGCAGTGAACTGTACGGTTGAGCCGCATTAAGGCTACTGCAAAGCTTAGCTCCGTCTGTGTTCGGCCAGATTTGTCATAGGAACACTGCACGCTTAAATACTGCGTTGACTAATGATGACGTTTAATTCAAAGGAGCAGTGAAAACTTATTTACAGTTGAACTCCACTGCATCTTTTTCATAAATTGATCCTCACATACAGTCCTAGTCCAGGGAGAAAATGTTTCCACTCCCACACCTACGAACAGCACAGAGCTGCTGCAGCTGTCTTTACAGCCAGTAACTGTATACTGTAAGGTCTCAGCCTCTTTACAGCAGTAATGAGCAATAAACGCACAGTGTAAACTGTCATTTTGTCTCTCCTTGCTGTAGAATTTGCAGTGTTCAACTATCAGTGTGTTATAAGTGGACTGGAACAACACACGCTTTTGCAGGAAAAAAAAAAACACACAGATGACCCAATATTAAGATTTTTTTAATCCCATTTAAAAAATCCAGTATAGGTCTGATTTTTTTTTTGTCAAATTAATTAACCATGAACAAAGCAACAACAACATCCATCCTTCATTATCTCCATTATCTATACCACTTTTCCCGCTCAGGGTCGCAGGGGGCTGAAGCCGATCCCAGCTGTCAGTGGGTGAGAGGCGGGTTATATCCTGGACTGTTCACCAGTCAATCACAAGGGCTCATTTATAGAGTCAGACAACCAGCCACACTCACATTCACACTTACCGCGTCACCAATTCATCTAACGAGCATGTCTTTGGACCGTTGGAGGAAGCTGTACCCGGAGAGAACCCACTTACGCACAGGGAGAACACGCCCTCTGTGTGGAGTGGGAGAGGGATTTGAACCAGAAACCTCATAACTGTGAGGCATCAGCGCTAACCACTGCACCACCGTCCAGCCCACAACAACAAAAATCAAAACGATTTAAAAATATTGGACACGTTCAATTAGGTCACAGTATTCACCATTCACTTATTGCTTATTAGCATGCTAATAAGTAGCATACTGGCTACTTATTAATCATGAATACATGCTTAGTAGTATTCTACACGACCATAGTATATAGCTAATAGGTCATTAACTAAGAGTTTTTCCTCAATACCTTCCTAATCACTGCTTATGATAGTAAGTTAGGAAGTTGTTGAGCAAGAATTATGTGCTTAATATGCTTTGCCTAGTATGGCCCTCATAAGAAGTAAGCAAAAAGCATATTAAGATCATAATTAATAATGATTAAGAAGCAGCCAGTATGCTACTAATTAGCACGCTAATTAGCGCCTTAACTTAAAGTGTTACCAAAAGATTTGTAACTACAATGCCAGTAATAAAGATAAACATAATGTTTAGTAGCAGGAACAGCTAACAGCAGCATGCCATCCACATGTTGATACAACTGAGGTTAAAGCCAAAATGTTGCAGCAACAAGTAAAAACAACTTTATTTATGAATAACAAGTACAGCTCAATTTGACTATTATATTGAAAAAGCCAGCAAGATTGTTTTAAGACCAGGCATCCCAGTGGGGCTTCATTTTGAAAAGTTTAAATGGTAATCTAGAACTGATTGTAAAATGTCTAACGCTGTGAGAAAAGTGTTCCTTAAATTTACAACAAAGAAGAGAAACTCTGTTTCCACAAAGTCCTAATCAGTTCAACAGCTCTTAACACATTTCTAATCACCGCTAAATCTAATGATGGTGTACCCAGAGTCGCAGCATCCACATGAAGCTGTAAAACGATTGTCTGATTAGCCGCAGGAGCTGAGAGAATAATTACTCAGCCATCCTTCCTTCACAGTTTGAAGAGGAGGTGGCCTAATGACAGGTAATTTAACACTTCTCCCTCAAAGCTGAAATCTCAAAGTCGTGAAATTACCTTGCTATAAAAAAAAAACTGTTCTCATAAAGTTTTTCCATGAAAGATATTAATAATGTAGCCTCCAAGTCAGGCGCGGAGGCTATGGCTCATTGCAGAGGGGGCAGGGACCAATAGTGGGCCCTTAAACTGTCTATAGGCTATATAGCATATGCTGTAGCCTATATAGTAATATAGTATAGCATTTATGGTATAATATCGGCTGTATGGAGATACAAGACAGGGCGGGACGAAGAGAAATGCCGCTGCAGATTACAAAGGGTGCTATTACAGTGACAGGGACTTATCAGTGAGTGACCTGCTGATGTTTAAGCAGAACAAGTGCTGATATGTCTGTGCGCATATTCCACCGATTAAACAAGTAAAGCAGACTTCATTAGCCGGACAGGAAACCAAAGACAGAAGGCAACTACAGTTTGACATTCAGTGAAGTTGGACGCTCATCCAGCCACACAGACAATACAATAAAACCACATATTATCAACCCACGCACCACAACAAACTTTGTAAACAGACAGCAATGGCCTGCCGTTCATACAGTACGATAACCAAGCAGACACACGGCGGTCTACAACACACGCACCCACAAACAAAAGACCAGCATCTCAGCGTAATCTCAAATAATGATGAAACAATTTACCAATTAATTTTTTATCAGCACTGTTGCTTTCCTGCACGGAGCCAGCTGGGTGCTCCTCTCTAACATGTTTATTTGCTTGGCTAGTAGCGTTTACGTTAGTGGAGCTAGCAACGGGAGGAGACTTGCCAGGTTGAGTTGTTGAGGGCTGAGTTGTCAATGAGAAAACATTTTTTATTTAGTTTTTTTACACTTTTAATGTTACGAAAAACAGCGAGGTAAACAGAAATAAAGCAGACAGACGACTAGGTTTTTAAAACTCCATACAGCAGCGGGGGCCCCAGCAAAGGGGGTGCTAAGAGGTGGAATCAATGACATTACAAACAGGCCACAGCACCCCGCTGGTGCTGTTTGCTGCCGAAGTTGAGAACCCCCTTGGCAGAGGAGGGGGGCCCCTCTCTGCTCTACAAAATACATTGCGTGTCTTGATTGCGGCAAAAGAAAAGAGAGACTCAGACCTAGTCAAACTAACTTTATTAGAAAATTTAACTAAATAACAAAAATGCATGTTAAATTTGGCTCAAAGTGGACCCCTTAAGACAACAGTGGGCCCGGGGCGGCCGCACCTTCTGCCCCCACAGTCGCTCCGCTACTGCTCCACGTACAGATGCAGATGAAATGAAATAGGAAAATGACACTTTATATCATTCCAAGGTTTATTTTGGGTAATGTCTTTATTTGTACATGCAGCTTTCCCTCAGTGTGCGTCTTCCAGTTCTACCTCAGTGTGTAATATGCTCCGTTTTAAAATTGGCTTTGACAAAGCCGAGAGAAAAGGTGTGAATATTCCATGTGTAGGTGGAGGGATATGCTAAGCTCTCTACAATGATCAGTGGTTTCAAGCAAGACACAAAATTATTCCCTGATTTAAACAAGTCCAGCCTTTTGTCTCTTCTGCTGTAAATGTCCAGGAGGTTTTTTTTAGATGGTTAGGTATCTGCAGTTATTATTAGAAAAGAAACCCCACCTGGGGCGCCAGTAGCGTAGTGGTTAGTGTGCTCGCCCCATGTACGTAGGCTGCAGTCCTCCAAGCGTGCACCCCGGGGATCTCATCCAACCTGTAGCTCCTTTCCTGCATGTCAATTTCGCAAACTGCACATATTTTACATTTTTCTTACCAATTTTGGATCAATTAAAGGTTACTTATTGTCAGCTCTCACCCCATTTTCCCAATCCCTGCAGGTTTTGTGTGGGTTTCTGTCTCATTGCTTTGCTTAAAGTCTACTCTCAATACGTACACATAATGTTGCATTTACAGTGATATTAAGATTAAGATTAACTTTATTGTCCCAGTGGGAAATTTGTCTCCATACAAGTGAATTACTAAAACCATAAATATGTAATAGTTAAGAAAAGTGATAAACAGTGCAGGTACAGCTACACATCTTCACACACACACACACACACACACACACACACACACACACACACACACACACACACACACACACACACACACACACACACTCACACCACCTCATACATGCACATACACACACATTACAGTTTAGGTACTGTTGAGGATATTAAAATCAAGAGTCCACATTCACATGACAGGTTTTGTTTTGTATTTTGTATTTAAATGTTGTTCATGCTTTCCCCAGTGTGTTACCCAGGTGTGTGTGTTCCTGGGTTGAATATTGAAGCCAATGCAGAAGTGCAAAAAAACTGTAAAACTGCAAGAATATTGTTCCTCAAGTGAGCTGTGTTTTTCTTTGTTTACTCTCTCACCCTGTGTGTGTGTGTGTGTGTGTGTGTGTGTGTGTGTGTGTGTGTGTGTGTGTGTGTGTGTGTGTGTGTGTGTGTGTGTGTGTGTGTGTGTGTGTGTGTGTGTGTGTGTGTGTGTGTGTGTGTGTGTGTGTGTGTGTTGCAGGTCTGCCACACCCTCCTGCTCCACTTTGCCACGCCTCCCAGAGGAGCTCTCCCAACCCCCTCAACACCTGAGACTGATGTGCTCAACCCGAGGAGCTGAAATTGTGCATACTGGCGAACAATGCACCAGCCACCACCGCATTTTACCACGTTAGAGGAGGAAAAAGGGGCACAAAGCTAGTTTGGGTGTCTTTAAGCAACATTTTAAGAACTGTTATGGGAGTACCTTGTGAATTTTACAATCATTGTTGGGACTTTGCTTTCTCAACCTAATATAATTGACTGGTAGAAGAGCTTTTTTTAAGTCACTATAGGCACATTTTAATTGAAATGAAATAAAAGATTGCACCAAAAGGACATTTCAAGCATTACAACTAAATGTTGGAGAGTCTACTAAAATGGAGACATTTGAAGTCCTAGTTCAACTGTTTTTTTCATGACAGATTATTATTATAATTCAAAGGTTACATTTTTTGTTTCTATCTCAGGTTTTTTTACTCTCTGTCCTCTTCATTTATGAAGACGATGTTGTAGTTTTAACAGTGAAATATATTCAGCAAAATCTTTAATACAAACATATAATACAAATTGGTTATGTAAATGGATATCATAAGCATCTTATGTTGTTCTGGTTTGCATTTTTAGCAGCTTGTGGTTTTTGTAAAGACAGAATCACTCCAGATAAGCCTTTGTCTTATGAGGAGAAAAGAAGCCAAATGCTCCCCTCCCCCCCCCCCGCTCCCTCTGTCCCCTTCTCCCTCTGTCTTCTTTGCACGCTGTTATTTTTGCAGGTGCATCTGCAGTGATCTATTTTTCTCCTCACATCTTTTAATGATTCATGTTTTGGGGTTTCTCGCCCCCTCATTCTAAAAGCTCAGTGAACAGAGAGAGAGAGAGAGCGAGAGAGAGAGAGGGAGGGGGAATGGAGGACTGATCAGAGGAACAAGTGAGCAATCATACGGGCATGTACAAAGCGTGGGATTAGATCATGAAGAGTAGTAGAGGAGTAAAAGAGTGTGTTAAGAAGGGTGTGAGAGGACAGGCTTATGAAATGTGTGTTTTCTGTAAATAGTTGCTGAGCATTGAAGTATATGCTGGGTGTGCTCAGAGACTCTGTGATCCATCGAGTGGAAAAAATGAAATTTCAGCACAACTGACTCCCTCAATACATACATTCTTAATGTTGGTATCCATATGGATCTGTATCATGACACATCAACACAGCAGGGCTTTAGGCTTTGACAGCATTAAATAAACTATTCAAGGCACAATTCAAAAATCAATGATCTTGATGTTGAAGATCAAATATTTGAAATATCTTTAAAAAATACACCCCAATTCAGAACTGGGATTCAATGACAATGTCACCAGCTGATACATATAAACTACAGCTACTTTTACTGCCATATTCCACATAGTCGTGTGCAACCATGCACCAGGGCACTGTTTGCTGTCGCTCTAGTCAATGCTCCAGTTTCCACAGCGACCTGTCTGCAGAACATGCCAGCAGAGCCACTACGCTCTGCTCCGTTTCAAACACACTCCAAGTCTAGAGAGTGTTGGTGAATTTTAAAATAAAACACAATAGATAGACTACACATTGTATATTCCATCACTTTATCATCGCTTTGTCAAAACAGGCACCAAATACAACAAATCATCCTCAGAAAGACAAAGCAACATGTTGTTTGCACATTTTGCTATTTATTCCCTTGTAGATCTTGTAGATCTCCTGTGAGCTTGTGAGCTTGTGTGTACAGCCGCTCGTTGCTGCGCTCAAGCTCCTGAAACGGAAACATTGGGGCAGGGAGCGCGCTGTCATAAGAGGGACCTGTTCAAGATGGGCAGCAGTACAATAAACAAGTTAGACATAAAACACAGATTTACAGATCAGCAGTAATGAAATATGTCTTTGTGTTTTTTGAGCAATTAAAGCAGTGTGCAGGTTTTGTTTGCGATTTTATAATGGATTTTCTTCCCTCTTCAGCATGCTTGTTTTTTTTTTTTTTAAACAGATAAGTGTCTGTATCAATCATTACATTAATGGAGATTTAATCATTTTAAAACGTCTAATTAAAGATATTAAAAAAGGTATTGAAAATATGTTGGTGAAGTCCCCATCACCTCGTGCAAACATTAAAAAAAAAAAAAAAAAAGCTTCAAAGCTAGATTTGATTCGATTAAAGACACACTACCTTATGTGTTCTATGTTCAATGTACATTACTACTTTCAGTGTTTTTTGGTACATTTTTTATTGTTGGAATGTATTCCATTTTAGAGCCAATGTTCAAATGTTCCAACCAAAACATCTTTTCGTTTGACATTATAACCCGGGTCACTCTTGCATGAACAAAGGGTGTCCCAGTGATCACTACAAGAAAGTGTTTCACTGAAGTGAACTGCTGGTGCAGAACCATGAACATGATAGCCCAGATAATGAGCTTTTCCTTCTTCTTTAATGTCATCTGGTGAGCATGCAGAGACTCTCATCATGGTTTGTTTTTTTTTTCTCCATCAAATACATCATTTATCATTGAAGCCATTCATCTCACACATGTAGCTTGGGAGTTTAAAGGAACAGCTAGATGTTAGTGGGTATCAAACATGACAGAGCAGCTAATACACAAGTTTGGCTTAGCTTTACATTTATAGTCCAACAGGAACTGAGCAAAGAGTGTTGCATCACCATCTACACAGCACAGTTCTGTCCCAGCACACCTGTGCAGTACTCTAACGCCCTGATGAGGGAAACATGTCGGCGTTCTCCACTCTTTTTCTTACCTTAACCTCCCCCACACAAGTGTGCCTGTAACTAGACAACTCCACTACCAAACTGAAATAAGCTGGTCCACTGTTGTTTTGTCTGTAATTCCTCCCTACTACAGCGCACCTTGTATTACCCAACATTACCCGACTCACAGTGAGCACGCCAGCTTAATAGTCACAGTCATGTCTTGTTCTTTTACTTGTGAGTGTCACAAAGGACAGCCCCTGCAGTGACAGCAGTTTTTTTTTTTTTTTTTTTTTACTTTTAATTGTTTGGGGTTGAATTATCTTGCATGATTCTAAACGTCTGTTTTTTAATAACCTGAGAAACGTTTGGAGCAGGGAAATGCATCCTGCATTCTGGGTGTCGCTTTTGATGCTTTATTGACAGTTCTTCAGCTAGATTGCTGAAAGAAAGGTGACCTTTGTAGAACAACTCAAGGACTATTAGAGGTCAAACTTGTGTAATGTGACGTTTTTGCAATCAAATATCCAAAAAGCAATAAAGTAAAGAGAAATATGACCTTCCATTCTTGTGTCCTTCCAGGTGTGTTGGTAACTGATTAAGCACCTTCAAAGCTCCATGTTGCTGTATAACATAACTGAACAGCTTTTTGATGTTAAAATTGTAGGTTGTACAGTACAGTCCTTCTACAGATAATTGTAGCCTATACCAGTGTACCTCACCAGTACAGGGGACCTGTGGATCGCCCTAAGCTGGACACAACAAACAGAATATTTTGGGCAGATTTTGTTTTTTCGATTCCCTCCTGCTGAGAAAAGTAAACAATGTCATGAATCTTCCAGATCCTCCTGTGTTGGGAGGTATGTTGAGAGAAATATTTTTTTTCTACCGATCTGCGTGGAAAAACAAAACGTCTTTCAAACCGTACATATTAAACATGTTGAATATTTACAATCCCATATTCTGTCTGTGTGTGTGGGGAACTCTGAAGACAGCAGAGCACAGACTCTGTGGATTGTCACGAGGGATGAAACAATAGATAAAGCTGACCCGAAGATGGAAGCACAACAACTGCAACAAATGAATTTTTCACTCACCTTCAACTCCCACTATAAGATGTACAATCCATGTTTACGCCACCACTACTTCGTCCTGAGTTTTTTTTTCTTTTCTTTTTTTCTCCTTGTGAATTTTCTGTAAAAAGCTGTCCAAAAAGTCTCATTAATGTCAAATTCCTGCCCTTCGTCTGCAACGTTTGTTTACTCTGAAGATGCTGGTCATTTGCGAGATTTCCAGTTTGGAGAGTCTGGACTGTAGCTGTTGGTGAACAGAATCTAGTTAATGTGTGGAGTGCTGTTTTGGTCTTATTGTTGCTCTCCGCACACTATGGGAACAAAATTGTTAAAATCAGTCATTATTCATCATCCTCTTCCATTTACAACATCTGTTATACTGTAGTTTTTAAATACTCTTCACAGTGGGATTTAATCAAATTGAGCATATGTGGTAAAAGTCAGTGGTTCTTCTAGAGTCCCTTGGGGCCCTAAGCATGAATTAATTGGGGGCCTTTGAACCAGCGTTCATCACCAATATGTGTGCAATTGTCCAAACGCTTACTCCTCTTCCTCTTTTTTTTCCTTTTTCTTTCCTATGATTGGATCATTCCTCTTTATTTTTATTTTTTGACTTTCATTGATAAGCAATAATGATTGTGACACAAAGCAGAGCAACGAGAGCGAGTGCTGTCAAATGGGGCCCCCTTAGGCAGGTTTCCTTTACTGTCATTGCAAAATTTGTACATTTTGGGCCACTGCTTTGGTTGATATTTGTGAGCCCTCATGGGGCCCCCTACTGGTCTGGGGCCCCAAAGCACTTGCATGCCTTGCCTGTTGACAAGCAGCACCTCTGGTATCAGTGATACTTTAGGGACTCGGATTGAAGCACCACCAATAATTGTAAGAGGTAAGCTCAAAAGAAAGAAACACATGTCTCTTGGTGTGGGAGCAATGTGAATAGGGTCTTACATGGTCTCGGTTGCAAAGAAAGTTTGAGAAGCTAAAGCCACACTTCATCTGTAAAATTGTTCAAAGCAGTAGAGCATAGCATACAAGGTCACTTACTTACTTTGAATAGCATGCCCACTGTGCATACGACTTCATAATCCTCTGGGAATATTGCCTTTTACGCTTTTATTTTAGAGCAAAGAGGCAGTCAGTGCCTGTGCAGATGAGCGAGCTACAACTCTTTTGCTATACCCTTTTTTTTTTTTTCTCCGAAACACTCATAACCATTTTTTGAAATTCGAGGGCACATTGGTTACACTTGGAGGAGCAATTTATTTCAGGGTTCATATGAGGAGGTTAAGCTAGTTCTGTGTATGAATAAGCAGCCCAGTCTGACTTCAGCATGAATGCACTAACTGAGGAACTGTTCTGTTCTCTCTTTCATACAGCCTTTTCCTTAAATTCACTATGTCCAAACTCTTAGTCTATTCCACTGTGGCACACACACACACACACACACACACACACACACACACACACACACACACACACACACACACACACACACACACACACACACACACACACACACACACACACACACACACACACACACACACACACACACACACACACACACACACAGTTAGAGAGAAGCAGTAAGAAAGTTGGTGGTGGTGGTTGTTCTCATAACATCGTTTCATTGCTGGCATTTTTCTGTGGTTCTAAAACTGGGTGCATGTTTGTTGATGTGGTGGATGGAATGAAAGTGTGTGTGTGTGTGTGTGTGTGTGTGTGTGTGTGTGTGTGTGTGTGTGTGTGTGTGTGTGTGTGTGTGTGTGTGTGTGATGATGAATGGCACTCATCAAAAGCCCAGATCTAGTCATCCCTCGTCATGCTGCCTGTATTTATTTGTACAAACTAATGTCTTGATTTACAGGAACTTTATCCTCCTCTTATTTATTTCTCTCCTTCCCTTCTCGCTCTGTCTTTCCTTCTCTGCTTTATCAGGTGTCTACTTTATGTCGAGCTATAACTAAAGATTGAGAAACCCACACGTTCATGTTCGACATACTGAGTATTAAAATGCATATCCTGATTATTTAAAGATATACTCTTATTACTCATTTTCTTCTCATTTTCACCTTTGATGTCGTCACTCTGGGAAACCTTTAGAGTAACTTCACATGATTTGCAGCTCAAAAAATTCCTTATTCATCTTTTACGGCGCCTCTGCCTGATACGGTTCACTTTAGCTGCAGTCTCTTGAAGGCGGCCCCCATTCCCCACGAGACCACTTTCTTCTTTGGAAGCCTTGGGGGCTGCCAGGGGAGGACTGCTCCAAGCCCCTAGGAAATGCGTCAACTGTTGAAGCCAATTTTACATGGTGGCCAGACCTGGTATTGCAGCATCACACGATGCCCAACACCTTTCTCCGTAAGCTTACATTAGAAAATAAACGTCCTTAAATCAGTGAATGCTGTCTTTTGAGGTTCATCAACTTCCCAATACAAACATTTAAATACTCGTTTGAAAATCATTAGGTCCTAAAAGTTGTAAAGTGTAATCAAAGCTGAATTCAGAGATATTTTGTAGACATAATAAGCGCAGATCAGAGCCGCGGGACAGTGACTCCAAGTGAACATGCTCTCTGTGCTCAACGTGGAAGATCCAGGTACTTCTACACGCGGAGATTTGATTGTTTTTGCTTCATGTGCCACTGAGCAGCTTTCATTGGCATGAACAGGCTCCGCCTCCGATGCTGAATTCATTCTATAATACATCCATGAGCTCTTCAGAGACACAAGAGGAAAACGGTGACAAACACTGCATTAAACAAATCCCTTTCATTGATTGGTCACCTGAAGTTTAAACATTCTTTCTAGGACAATATTTTGGATGTTACAACTCCACAAGGTTGAACCTTATGTTTCTAATAATGACACAATTTAAGGGACAAAACCAGTGTATTTCAAAGAGTGGTTTAGTGTTGTCTTTACACCATAACTGAAGACAGAACTTACACAGAGCTGGTGCTACAAGCAACTTGAATTTAAAGAGACACACACACCAAAAAGGAGCGTTCTGAGAGAGCAGGTTTATACAGGGTCACAAACCTCCTCTGGTGCTTGATTCATGTTATATTTTGACCAAAACACAGCACAGATGTTTCATTTAGACCACAGGAGACTGTTTTAAAAGGTGGAGAAGGAGGATAATATATCCTCTTTAATTGATACTTTAAATGCATTTAAACTTTTATCATGTTGAAAACAAAACGCTGTTCTTTTTCCTACACATAATGTTTATTCACATTTTTTATCTGTCACTTAGAAGATGTTGTTGTGACATTTTCATCTTCTTTTCCTCTCCCTCTTTATTTTCTTTAAAATGTTCTCCAGAAGAGGTCGATCTTTTTGAGAGACCAGTCTGCCCCAGAGCTCCATGAAGTTGGGCTGAAAGGCCAGATCCTCCAGGATGGTGAGTCCATGGGGCCTGAAAAGAGATTACCGTCTTATTCAGCATTTGAATGTAAGAATGAACGATGAGAATTTCTCACAGAAGACGCAAACAAAAAGCCATCAGATCCCACTCTTTCCAACTAAATGCACAGGATTACTTACCTGACTTCGGCAGCAGCATCGACACAAATCTTATTCACAGCGACCACCATGCTCTGTTTGAAGCTGTTTCCTGATGACATTATTTTCTGAGCTCCCAGAGAATCAGCCAGCAGGTGGATTTTCTGAGCAGCGCTTGCCCTCACTGCTGCACACAGGTGACTGAGGAAGGATACAGATAAAACAAATTCATCCACTTTGTTTGATGTCGTTTCATTTCCAAAAAACTGCAACTTATCCAAAGGTTCTGACGAGAGCTTCAAGTTATTGGCCATGTCATCAATAGGAAGTTGTTGCATGACTCGCTAGAGTGAAGTTGCATGTCCTCTATTTTGAGTATCCCACATGCACACATTGCAATTTCCATACTATTGAAAATAAAATCATGCAGTCATACCTTAACCCTGTTCTGAGTAGAACATTAAGAACTGGAGCTGGGCTGCAGTTTTGCACTAGGGAGTCCAGGGCCTTATTAGCCTGCTGCCGCAGGAAAACATTTACAGACGACTGTGCAATTTTTAGCAGCAGTGCACAGCATGTTTTGTCCACCATGGTGTCCATGTCCTTCTGCAGGTAGACATACATGGAAACAATGGTGTCTACCGCTGCAGAGGCCACAGAGGAGCGCAGATTTTTGACCTGGAGATTTAGAACAGACATCAGCAGTCAGTGGTCACACTTCTGTCACAGACGTGCTGAAGTTTGCATACTCATGCACACTCATACCTCCTCTATTACAGCATAACAGACTTCCTGCAGCTTGTCCCTCAGTGTGTTCGGGTGATGTTTCACCAGGGCTTGCACACTCTGTAGCCTCTTTGTCTTCATCTCCCTGAGTTGAGAGCACAAAATTATTGTTGTTTGATAAACGGCAGCAGCATCACCGACCTTTCATTCATTCTCTAACTGATGCATGAACAACAACTGGCTCCATGCTGAGCTTTTCAAAGCTTTTAAGCTGTTTTCAGAGATGCACTCCTGAAACATTCGAGTAAATTGTTTTTTTTCTACTGTGTGGTGTCCGAGTCTTACCAGTCGTCTGAACCGACGGGATCCAGGAAGAGTGTCAGACTCTCTTTAGGGTTGGGAAGAGGCATTAGCTCCTCCAGGTCGATGTTACCACCCGTCTGTGGTTTGCAAGAACTTGCAGGCTTCTTGCCTCCACCGATGGTGCGCAGAGGGTGAACAGACCGCCGCTGACTGGTTTTCGCCATCTTGGAAGTGGCAGGCTTTGCAGGAGGAGTTGGAAGGACAGGACCTTGTGACCCTGGAGTCCCTGTGTTGGTTGGTGGGACTGGTTTTGGTGGAGGCATTGGACGGAGACGTGCAGCTGAGGTCACTGTCTTCTTTTGTCTGGGAGCCCCTGGGGGTCTTGGTACATGGGCAAGCAGGTGAGGATGCAGGTTCTCCAGCCCTTTCTGGATCATCTCCACCTGTCCCCTCACTGTCTGGAGACGGTATCCACCCTCATCTTTGTCTGTTCAGATAAAATCCAAACGTTCATCACATTTCTGTCCATTTACTGTTTTCACATCTCTTCAAATATTTATACTCTGAGGACTAAACTCTATTCAGAAGCACTCATCAGTTTGTCTAGAAGAACTTACTCGGTCCATTGAGGTCCCCCCTCATCACAGGAAGTCGTGTCACTCTCCTTTCAGGAGATGGGGCAGCCAAGGGTGTTGGAGGAGGTGACATCTCAACTGGAGTTGTTATTAGTGGCATGGCCCTCAGCTCATCTTGAGTATGGCTGTCAAGCCGGCTGTAGGACCAATCTCTGCTGAGATACCCCTCCTCTTCCTCTTCATCAGGAGTCCTCTGCTGACTTCTGAGTTTCCTGGAGGTCCAGTCGTAGTAGACCATCCCGTTCTTAAAAGAGATCACTTCCTGATCATGTCTGAATTTTTGCTGTAAGTCAGACAACCCAGGCAGCTGCCTGGGAGCAGCTGCAGGCTGAGGTGTCGGTGCGGAACCGTGGACTTTCAGTCTCTCCATAACAGTCTCATAGCGTGCGTTTTGTGCGGCACACAGGGTCTCAGTTTGTCTTATTAGAGCCTGCCTTTTACACTCCTGCAGGTCAGGGATCCTGAACTTCCTGCTGTTGAGCACAACAGGATTCTCATTCCTCTGATGGCCCAGAAGACTCTATGATAAAGTCATGAAAAGTGGTCAGTTGAGGCATTTAGACCTCAGACTCATGGTTACGGTTAGAGGAGTGATACTGCTTAAAGACAAGTAAGGTGTCGCTGGCGCTGGTGTTCAGTAAGTGTATGTCATGTTTTCCTACAGACAGACATTAAAGTATGAGATGCACAGCAGAAGATATATTAAATTAAGTATGTGTAGTGTTATAATTTAGTTAACGACAAGATAACCAAGGATTATATCAACATCAAGAAGTGCCGTTACAGTAGTATTCAGTGTGGACTTAAAACCCAAACTTAAGAATGAACTTTCAGCTGGTGCAACAAGATAACATCTGACAGACAAATGTATTTGGCTTCATATAAATATGGGATTTTCTGAACTTTCTCGACAGTTGATAGTTGACATTTACAGTTAAACCAAAGAATATATTTTAGGAACAAAGAGGGGCCCCAAATCCTCAACATTTTTAAACATACAAAATAATGGACAATTATGATTAATCTCTCAAGATAACATTTTAGTCCCTTTTCAGGCCCAAAAACGTTTGTGAAAACTATCTCAGAGCAAATTTGAAATGATTTTATTTGATACAAGTCGATAACTACACATTAAAACCAATGAAATCACTTCTACAGTACATTTTAAGAGTATGAAAAAAAGGTTTCAGAGCTACAATAAAGCTCTGTATGCATTTCTGACAAATCTTCAGACATGATCAGCAGAAGATTTGGTGTAATTAAGAAGTTATTTTGTACTTACATGATCTTCATGAGGTCTTCTGATCTTCCCGATGCATCTAAATAAGTACAAATCCATGACTTCCACTAAAGTTTTGTCAAGCTTCACCGATTAGTGTCAAAGGAAGAATTAAGGTTAAACGACGAGTTGAGTATGAAGACTTCCGTTTGGAACGCTCATGTCACTGTGTTTCTTTTTAAAAAAAACAAAAACAAATATGTCTGCTCACAATGCAGCCCTGTGATGATGGAAACCGGCTCTTATTACAGATTAAAACAAAACCTGATTCATCTGCTCACCTCACACTCTGCTCACACAGTTTATCTTTCATTTGAAACTCCTGTCTCTGTTCAAATAATTCTCTATAATTCTGATTTTCTGTATTCAGGCTGTGTAGACGGCATGATAACCAAACCTGAATTATAGGACTTGTGCTGCAACTTCCCACTCTATGCCTAGAAAATGTTGTAACTTTTTCTTTATAATTTATAGACAAGGCAAGTTTATATATGGAGCACTATTCATAGAGCAATTCAAAGTGCTTTACACACTTAATATAATCGGCAACACCTTAAATTAAGGTCACAATATTCACCATTAACTAGTTGCGTATAACCATGCTAATTGGTAGAATATACTGGCTGCATATTAGCATAGACTGTAGATATATGGACGAAGCCATCTGTTACGGCAGGTGGCTCCAAAGGCTCATCGTCGGCAGCCACCATGCTGGAAATACTGTTTCAGTCTAACTTTCCCCGTATGTGTGTGCCCATTTATTTATTTTTTACCAGGCTGGAAACATATTCCTGTAGTCAGCCTCAAGTGGACACTCAATGAACTGCAGGAATTTGCATTTCCGCATTGGCTTAATTTTTCAAGACCAGAGGTTGCCTCTGGCATATTAGTCATTATGAAGCGCTTATTAGAACCTTATTCTACAGTCTATAGCTAATAGGTCATTAACTCTTAATTAATTAAGAGTTTGTCCTCATTTTCCTCCTAATTACTGCTTATTGAAAGTAACTTAGAAAGTTGTTGAACATGAATTAGGATCATAATATGCTTTACTTAGAATGGCCCTTATAAGGTACAAGTTAGTAAAAGTGTTAGCATCTCCCGTTTGCTCTGTGTTAGCATTGTCTTTTTGCTCTAAGTGTTAGCCTTTTATGATATCAGTGATCATCCTTTTATCTTTTACTGTTAGCTTTGTCTTTTTTTTTGCTAGCAATGTTAGCATCAACCTTTTTCATATCACTGTTAGCACCTTTTTAGTAAACATTTTAGCATTTTGTTTTAAAAGTTAGCATCATCCTTTTCCCTTTTACTATTAGCAATAGCATCTTTTAGCATTGCCCTATTGTCTTTTAACGTTTGTATCATTGTTGTATGCTTTTTTTTTTTTTTTTTTTTTTGGCCTGCTCTCTCCGCCGCCATACATATCCTATTTGTTGGTTATGACAAAAACTTGAACACTGTCTATTAATTCGTAGCCATGGTAATCAAGGTCAATTTTTATCAGCTAGCCTTGTCTCACAAAATGTCTCACAGGACTCAATGTTAACATCATCACAATCATTATACGGTAACAGACATTACACAAAAAGTAATCATTTTTAAATGAAGTGAACCTGATTTTACGCACGCACGCACACACACACACACTCACACACGCACACACACACACACACACATACACACACACACACACACACACACAAAGCAGCTTTATAATGTCAGACATTTGTCCCTGATCTCCTTTGACTTTCACCTCATCTTCCATGAACGATGCAGAAGTGAGGGTGACTGAGTGATTTGGTTGATTTATATTCATGGCGAGCACAACATCAAAGCCAATACTCAATGAGAGATGAAGTGCCTTCTATGTAAATGATTTAATGTGGAAAAACAAACATAGTGAGTGCACGGAAAAATAAAAAATATGTTGGGAATAATATGCAATTAGGTCAAGCACATGAAAATATCAAACTACAAAGGGTTCAAATCCCAGCAAACCGTATTTTTATCCGGATAGGCCAATATAAAACTCCCTCTTGATAATATAATCTAAAGGCTGTGGAAGGGACACTATTTGCAGCGTAGCATCTGCTTTATTTGTTGGTCGGTTGAAAGCAGCAAATATTTATGACGAGCTGAGGTTTAGCGTCACTGTGCCTCCCTGCTCTATGAGTCATTGTTCAGCTTCTGTTCCAACCCTGAGAGCAAAAAAAAAAAAACACAAAGAAACATCAGACCTCATGAGGGATCATGGGAAGGAATCTATAGCTAAACATAAATAATATTTCATAGACTGAGATTACTTCCTTAGCAACAATAAGGGTTACGAGAATGTGAAGATGTTTTTAATTAAGATATCTTAAGCCCTTTTCAGAATGTGATTCCACAATAGCACCGTTCGGTCATTACATCTCTGCACATTCATATTGAATCCACAACGGCTTAATAATGGTGACCAAGTCTGGGAATTGACATTATGTTAGGCCAGAACAAATTTGTCAGTCCCCAAACCAATTTAGAGACAACCGAATCTTGCAGAAAATAGAATGTACCAAAAGCAGGTCGATTGAGTGGTCAATTTATTTGTTATGACGGTAATACTGTGCATTAACTGTCTCAGGTGGTTTCCACAAAACAGACAAAACATCATTCGATCACCATAGTTACTTCCTCCAATGGCGGTGCAGAGGGGAGATTTACTTTATCCCCCATTATGCCCTTTGTGACATCCACAATGAAGGCATGACTTCAGAGATGTGAATAACGAACCTTTAAAGGGCGGTCTGTATCGGGCTTTAAATGCACTTAAATGCATAATATGCAACATTCTGAATATTAACTTGGCAAAAATCGAATATATGTAAATATGTTGTGGGATAAAGACCTACTAAAAAGAGAGTCCTCGGATATGTGTTCACATGGAGCGGTCGGATCTTTCTTTAGCATATTTATGTTTCTTGATTTCCTTTAATGAACCCCTCCCTGTCCAACCATTCCTCCTGCCACCACATTGGGCAAAAGTCAATAGCCTGCAAACTCAGAGAAGCTGTGTCTAGGTACATTAAAACGGAGTGTTGTCGCAAAATACGACTAAAGGGGACCAACAAACTTTCCAAACCAAATAAAATTCTTTCTATGGCCTAAAAAGAGAAACATAACAACCAAATCGACTTTGACAGACCGGCTCTCTTCTGCTGCTGTCATTTTCCGTGCTAGTGAAACAGGACTGAAGAGGCGAGGAGAGTGTGGAGACAGAAGCAGAATTTGTTTTGATCTGGACATCTGCTCAAAAAATCATAGAGTAAGCCTTAAAGGTTTATGAAATGTCTAAGTTTGTTTTAATTAATCTTGAAATGCCTGGTCTACTCTGATTGTATTCTTAATACTGTATCAGCAGTGTGTAATATTTCAGCATCAAGAGAAGGCAGGAGTACCCGTCCTTTCTATAAAATGTTTCTATTCCAGTATCTCTGAGCTCCTTGTAACCCTGCTGTTTCTATGATTGATGTGCAACAGCATGGATGAACAAATTTGAGCAAAGTTGTGACTCTGGAAATAAGCTGTTGCTGTTACATTACGTGGACATTTTTTTTTTTTTTTACATCCAGCACAATTTGAGCTGCGGAGCTGAGAGATGGTCAGTGGTGTCCAAACAGTTTGATGTGCCACTTAATGCCTAAAGCTTGCCTGCAGCCATCCACAACAACAGGTGAGTATGTTGACAGCAGCACCTGACACTTTGTGTCAGTCCGGGTCACTTACGTTGAATAAGTTGACATTAATGTTTGGATGTCATAAAAAACAAATGTCCACACAAAAAAAGACAAGAGTGCTGTGGTTTCTGCAGCAGGTAATGTAAAACCACAACAACAGCTCAAAAAAATCTGTGCAGTGGGATTAGGTATCCCTGATGTATAATCTCCCTGGTGTGTTCTTTAGGAACATTGTTGTACATGTTGATATGCAGCCACTCTTGCTGTGGTATGGGATTGTCTGCCAAGAGTCTGTCATAATAATAAACATCTTAAGAAACTACAGGCATGTAGACAGTAAATCAGTTACCAATTATTTTTAGAGCAGAATGTAGTAGTTTTAAAATTGAAGTTTAAAACTTGAATTATAACAGTCAGCATTATAAGAAATGTCGAGTTTGCGTTGCTATGACCGGCACAAAGGCAATGGCAAACAAAGAGACACCAAAGTAACACTTGACACAGTGATTTATTTACAAAAACATGAATTAAATTGCAAAAAGATGAAGTTTGGATGTCAGTAGAGTCGGTAGGCTAGACTTGGAGAGAACGTGCAAAGGCTTGAGTAGCGTTTAGGCTGATTTTCTTCGGGCCTGATCTAAGCGCTACAGGCTATGTAGTGGGAGCAACTTAGGGTTCAGTGTCACTTCAACACGTGAGCTGCAATAGCTGAGTTCCCTTTAACCTTCCACTTGAGAGACGAGCGACTCCACCACTAATCCACAGTTATCTGATCCCCAATCTGCTATATAACAATGGCTTTAACTACAGAAGGTTATTCAGATGAGACAAAACTTCACATGTCAGTGTTATCCCCACTGACAAAAAGAGGTGAACAAAGAGGTGACCCAACAAAAACATGTACAATAACGAATACATGAAGAAGCTGAACGAGATGGAATAGAGCAGAACCACATGGAAAGCAAATTTACTAATAATCAGGTTGAATTATCTGAACTAAAAAGGTCTTCAGGCAACACCCCCCCCCCCCCTTGTTCACCTCTACAGTAAATCTAAAAATCTAAAGTACATGAAGTGGCTTTTAGCTTAAAAAAGGAGATTGCTTGGGGCAGCTGAGTAATGTCCCAAGGAGCTTCTTGTAAACATTTTTTGGTAAACAATGGTCTTAGAAGTGTAACTTTTGAGATGTTAAGGTTCCATATGTGGCTCAGTACAGGTTCAGTGTACAGCAGAGTGCACCGTAACCAACAGGCTGTAAGACACTGATAATACAGTTCAAAAAATAGCAGCACATACGTTCATTGATGAACATGGACCTCATTATTTTTCCATCTAGATCTCTCTCTATCCATCTGATATGACATATTTACCCTGTTCTCCTGCATCTAATGGGTCACATACCCATTCACCATCCTGACCTTCACACCATTCCGTCACGCTGCCTGAGCCTCATATTTGTGATGTGATGTATATTGGTCCAATAATTTGCCCATTTTCTGACATTTAAAATATGTCCTGATTTTTTCATATACCTATCTGTATATTTTCAAAAGAAAGGGTTTTAACTTAGAGTGAATAAATTGACATTTGCTCATATTGGATCTTCAAAGCTGGGATCTTTAGCGATTCAAATAGAGTGAAACTGAAATCTGTATCTTTGCTTCCCAAGCTGAAGAGAGGCTTTAGGAGGATGCCCATGAGGCTGCCCAGGAGGTAAGGCAAATAAAGTTCTGCAAAGGCTGAGGGTTGGAGCAGGGTTGTGGTTCGGGATATTAAATGAGAGTAGGGAAGTGATACATTCTGCAGGATAGCCACTAAATAAGAATCAGTGGCTTTGAAGAATTCTCTTCAGCACAAAACAGCCGCAAGGCCAAGCAGTGACTGTAACACTGTGTGTGCTGGTGGCAACGAAACACTTGGGAATTAATGTATGCCTGCACACACATGCAACGCATCTCTGCAACATTCAAACACGCCATCAAACAAGTCTTCGCACTTAACCTGACAAAATATGATGTTTGCCGTGGCATGATCCAAATGAAGGGTTTGGCAGTCATGCATTAATGAGAAATATGTTACTCTAAAAGTAATTTAGGCATTTGAACAAGAGGTACCATTGATTACAATTCAACTTATCGATTACATTAACTAATCCTAATAATGCTCCCTTACTTTGACATCTGTTAAGGTTTTCCTATATGCTGCTTTTTTTGGAGCGTTGACATCTATTTTCTGTTTGTGTGTGGAGTGAAGACACTAGACTGGGATGTGTTAGCTTGGGGAAGGAGGTGTAAGGAGGAGGCAAGTCCTCACAGTACAATTTCAGTAACTCATTTTTCATGTCTGTTGAATCACTACGTGGTTAGCTAGCACTATGGTGATGTTCAATATTCAGTCTTTTTCTGATTAACCCTGAAGCTTGAATCCACCAGTTCTGCTTAATGTCGCCATCTATTATTAATCAGCCAACAACACCTTCAGTCTTCAGGCTTTCTGTGTGTTAAATCTGAATTTCTCATTTTTTTATTTCAGCACAGAAGATGAGACATGGGTTGGGAGAGGCTTTGGGAGACACACTGGGTGGTGCTGGTAGTTACAGAAAGGAATGTGATGATTAATGTAACCAATTACTAATAATGTCAATGAATGTAATTAATTTCTCTAATTCTCATGTAATTAATGTAAAAGACATTGCATAACTACATCTATCAGACTTTCTTAACAAGAAATACAACAATGAAGTGTGTAGAACCATTTTTACATTTATGGGTGGATTCAGACAGTTTACTGGTCCTAGAAGTTATGTTGTGAGCAAAAAGGGACAACGGTAACGCAGCATGAGAGTGAAAGTCTTAGTTAGGCAGCTCATTCTTTCTCAAAACGCTACAAGCAGCAGTTTGGTCATTGGCCAAACCAGTTATAATATGACAACATTGGCCACCCTCCACGTACAGTTCTAGCTGCTGCTGCTGCTTTATAGCTTCTGTTTCTGGTGGGAACTGAACTCATGCCACTTTGGTTGGCAGTTTGGGGAATATGTCAACAAATCACAGGAAAGTCTTGTTTAGCATCAACAAAAAAGGAAGAGGACTCAAAAGATATTTAAATGCAGCAACAACAAAAAAAAGGAAAAACAAGAGAATTCATTATTTGAGTTCAATGCAAGCAGGGTACAAAATATCCTGAGCAAAATAACCAACAATGTCCTTCTAACCCTGAAACCACAAAAAACACCAAAAGCAGGATTTGAGAAAAGAACTAGAAAAGAAAAAGGGGAAGACTTTATACACTGTGGGTAATTAGGCACAGGTGAAAATAATTAGACCCAGGTGAAAACAATAAGGGTAGTAGCCAGTGACCAAGCGATGCTAATTGACATTAAGTAAGAACGTGTTGTAAAGGGAGGAGGTCAGGTGTTGGTGGGTTGAAAAACAAGACAAGGAGACCAACGTTTCTGCCCCTTATGGTAATTTAGTTGAATTGTGTTATTTTGATTTGTTGCGTATTTTATTTGAGGTTGAATACATAACACAACATTATTATTCTTCTAACCAGAACCATGATCGTTTTGTTATAATCATTATATTCAAGCCAATCATGATCTTAACTTGAACTCTCTCTCAATGTTAACTTCTTCGTACCATGTCATTGTTGAATATAAACTTCAATGGTCATAAACTGTGTGGTCAATGGTCAGTCTGTAGGGACTTGGGTTGGCAAACTGGGGGGTCACGGTTTCAAGTCCCGCTACAGACCAAAATATGGAAGTGGTCTGATTGCGTCAGGTCATTTCCTGAGTACTGCCAATGTGCCCTTGAGCAAGGCACCAACCCCCCCAACAGCTCCCTGCGTAGCAGTTTGTAGCAGCCCCACTCTGACATCTCTCCACTAATGCATGTCCACAGATCCTGTTTGTGCATGTGTGTAATTTGGGCCTATGTGTGTGAGGAGCATGTCTCTCAATAACAGTGTGTAAGAGTGTAAAAACAGAGTTTCTCCTTAGGCATTAATAAAGCTACTGATGGTCATTTACTGTGGATTTGCAACATACCTGATTTTTAGTAGTAGGAGTTGTCAGTTTGTCGTCCTCAGCATGTCTGCATGAAAATATTTCATGTGTCTTGCATTTTTTCTTTCACCTTTCTTTGGCTTCTAAAATTCCAGCTAGAGGAACGTAAAGCTACAGTAGAGGTAATTAACTGTTTTTGATTCTGACCTTTTCAGAAACAATCTGACTGTATGGCCACCGTGTTCCTTGTAAATGTCACACGAATAATCACATGATCATTAATGTGAATTGGTCATGTTGAGCTGTACCAATTCTGAATGGTAAATGTTCATAGTGGTGCAAGGACACTGTAGTTCAAGGCTACATATTATCCTTAGAAAATAAGTACACTGTTAATTGCAAGAATTCAAAATTATAGTACACAATGTATTATGATTCATACTTAGTCTTAAACTTGTATCGCAGTCGGTTATGGCTTTTCTTTCCGACAGTGAGTATGATTGTGCTCTCATCCCTGACAAACTACCCCACTGTGACAGAGACAGCGACTAACTTACATATCAATGCTCTCACCAGATGAAACAAAACTGAACTGAAAGAGTACAAGAGTTATGAGCCAGTCCAAGCACACTCCTGTATTTGATTTAGACAGGCAATAAAAGTCCCATACGATTGACAGTCTATTATTAAAGAAAAAAGGTAAATGTAGTCATTGTCAGTGTTTTAAAAATATGCTCATTCTACTTGGACTAACGTGTCAGTCTAGAATCCACTACCTGTCACTCCTGGGTACATTTCAGTTTGACTGCATAGACTTTCAGGCAGGTTTCTTCAAAGGAGGAACATTTTCAGTCGTTTAACGCCGTACATCAATGGCAGGATTTGGAGTCAGTCCGTCAGACCGTGCACTGCTCTGTGTAAAAAAGTCATTTTGCACCCACGCTGAACAATCATAAAGGCAGAACTCCTCTTTCTAAAAGAGGGCTGCCAGTCCCTTCTCTGACAGCAGCCTTCACTGTATTGCAGGTACCACATGATGTGTTTTTAGCACTGGTGTGACTCTCTCTCACCATTCCTCTCTTTAAAACCCACTCTTACCATTTTCATCTTCGCCTCTGCTGCTGTATCCACCTACATATTACTTCATAAAGAATAAAATACCTGGTCTTTTTTCTCAATTAAGATAATTATCACAGAATTAGGAGTCACGAGGTGCTTGGGTTTCTCCGCACTACAGCTGCGCCCATGTTGCACTCTGTGGGGATCCAGTATTTTCAGCTATTGCCTTATTGTAAAGCCAGCCTGAATGCATTTCAGATGCATCACTTTAAACCAGTGAAGCATGTCTTATCAACTGAGATTATCCTGGCAGATGGAGACAGAGTTTGCATCTGAGCTACAAAGATCTAAGTTGCCTGTGCAGAGTCTAAAAACTTATACCAGTGTCATCTATTTTACCTTAATACACGGCTTCCCATGTGTCAAACCAAAACGAGAACAAAACTGGGTTAAACTAAATGTTTGCTACTTTACTTGACCTAAATGAGATCTGTTGGGATTTTGAGGTACCTGTATCTCGTTAATTAAGAGTGTTTTTTTCTAAATCCAATATGAATGTAATATGCTACCGTAACTACTAAGATACATTATTATTTAAGATGTTCTGTCTGGTGAATACGTCTAATTACCACTCAATAATGTGAGAATTAGATTTTTAATTGTTGTAAGTTTTCCACAATAAAGTAATTAATTGGTTCGGGTGATTGAATACAGTATAAGGGTTTTGGCTACTTATTAAAACTTTTCAATTATTTTGATTCCTGCATGCCAGAAATCAGCATTAATAACTACAATATTCATGTCCGGCCGTCTTGTCCCTGCCAACATTTTTCTCTGTATGGAGTGCTGCCATGCATTACTAAACTCATCAGTCTGCCATGTGTATGAAAGAGCCAGCTGTTGTTGCTAACAATTGTTCCATGTTGTAGAATCAAGTCTGTAGTTACCAGCTGAGGAGACAAACTGTAAATCCTCAAATCTCCTCTATTTTGTAGCAAAAGTTAAGAATTTGTCCCATTCTCGGACAATAACTCTTATCCATTTCTTTATCTATTCAGTGCAATTTAATAACATTCAAAGAGATGACGATTTAATTAGAGGAAGACCATTTCTCATTATATAGCCACTTAGACATATACTGTACATGCTGTAGCTGAGGTCTTGTCTATTCAATGTGAAATGTTCTCCATTGTTCGTACAGTTCTTACAGACGTCCTTTGTTCCCAGCAGTTTATATATCTAAATAGCCACTGACATTTGACATTTGGGCACTAAATTCCTGTTGTAAAATTGTAATTCTCCATCTCAATAAAAACAGGAGCTTGGACTACAGCCCAAATCTTAAGATTTTAAATATAATCAAGGTAAAGGCGGCTGTGGCTCAGTTGATAGAGTCGTTGCCTCTCAACCAGAAGGTCGAGGGTTTGATCCCCAGCTGAGCAATGTGTCCTTGGGCAAAACACACCAGCTGCTTCGGTGGCGGTGTATGAATGGATTAGTGTTGTACTTACTCTCTAATGTACGTCACTTTGGATAAAAGCATTTGCTAAGTGAATTGTGGAATATCATATATGAATGCTTGTTTCAGTTTGGCCCCATGTAGCACTTTGCAGTCAAGTCAGTTGTATTAATATGAAACATCTGGTAATGTTACACCCCTGAATAAGGAGAGCAATAATCACAAGAGTGATTCAGTTTTGTTTCGAGTGTGACATGTTAAAAAGGAATGCACTTACAGTTAAGAATAAAACACAGAGTTCATGATCCGTTACAGGGTTAAATAATTGATTGTGGATGAAAACATTGCATAGTCACAAGAAGTTATACAGAGAGTGATTAAAAAGTATAAATAAGTTAAAATGCTTAAATATCAGTTTTATGTTAAAAGAAAAGGTTAAAGATGCTGAAATATTTAATAGACATGATTTAGTTCATTCTTTATTGTTAAAAGTAAGATTTGTTGATGTGTATCTGTGATCTACTGACTTGTCTGAGTTAGATTATCTGTTTGCTTTTCGATTGTTTTTGTCTCTGCCCACATACCAGGAGAAATCGCGGTGTTTTCCTCATTACACTAAACGCTCTTGATGAGGAAAACACAACTGAATCACTCTACAGATCATGAACTCTGTGTTTTATTCTTAACTGTAAGTACATTCCTTTTTCACATGTCACAGTAAGACTTTCAAAGGCAACAACTGAGAAAAATATCTGGTCTAAATATTAAATATTTTAAATGTTCAAATCATTAGCATGGTTTACATTAAGAAACTTTCCATGTTGGGTTGTTGAGGAACCCAAACAACTAAGTTTTGACTGTCACCAAAATGACTTGGTCAAATTAAGAAAACAAGACACAGCTAGTTCGATAACTACATAATAAATGCACAGCATGTGAAATAACTAATGAACCTGCGCTACGTATGAAACTAAAATGGTATTTGATTACTCTAACCCTGGTCTCAAGGATGCAAGTCCCGTGGTAGTTTGGCCAATCCATCACTGTAAAACTGCCACCCTAAGCTGACTCTTTGCTCCTTATATTACTCCAGTTTCAATTTTACATCAAGCCGAAGTTTGGTGTCCAGAATTGACACTAAAGCAATAGCTTTAACAGCATTTTTCTAATGCGTTTGGCCACTGAACAAGCTGCTGTTTTGACGACTTTGGATACTGAGGAGAAATCTTAACTTTTTCCTTTCTCTGCTCCTTCTATGGTTATCATTTAAGGTTCTAGCCAAGGACACTAAACCCAATTCAACAGGAGTGAGGTGATGTGGTCTAGTTTTGTCATATTACTTACATTGGAGCTCCTTTTAGACCCTGACCTTAAAAGTTCCTTTTCAAAAGGGTTACCAAAGAGGCCCCTTGTTATGGGTAAATAGGGTGGAGGGAGAGGGGTATATTTGAACCTTAAGGACACCAAGACCACATTAATGAGCATTGGGTTTCAGGATAGTCCAAAGGTCAAAGAGTTGTACCTCAGAGCTACAACCACAAAATGCTGGTGAGTGTTGGTTGGCTCAGAGATTTTTGCTCTGATAATTGTAATTAATGAATTAAACTTAACTTTTCTGTTTAAGAAAACATGATTATAAGAAAAGTCTGTGTATAGCGTAGTGTCAGGGCAACTCAGGGTCACACTGGGTCACTGCAAGCTGCCTAATCTCTGTGCCACAACAAGTGTCCTCTCTGCTCCCACTATTAATAATAGCAGTGGAAGCAGAGAGCAAGTGCAGAAAGAGGAGAGGTCTAAGTGGGGAGGCATTAATCAGATGAGGAAAGGGCTGTGAGCCAGAAAAGTGCTGGTAGCAAAGTGTTATCTGGCCAGAAGGAAAAGCAATGACATTGCAGCAGCAGAATGTACAGTAAATGGCTATAAATATGCGGACCCCATAATATTACCCCAATATGTGTTTTACATCTCAGTCCAAGACTATGGGCATTTATTAGTTGCCACGAAAGCTAAAAAGAATTGCACTGTAAACAAGATTTCAAATACTGCAACAAGCCTGCAAGAATTTTCTTTCAGTATTTCAGAAGCGCTGAAGGTCAGCCAAAGATGCTGGACGATTGCTTTTCAATCAACAGCTAACAGTGTTGGATGAGGTTAAGGTCAGAAGGCTAATCTGAAGTTTCCAAACTATGAAAGCATTCTTTCTTGATTCTTGGGAGCATTGTAACAGGGGACACTGATGTTAAAAAACGAAAGGACCTTCAACCAATGTGTGTTGTTGGGAGTACAATATTGTCTAAAATAGAGGAGAGCCAGCTGTAGTAAAGGATTCCCAGCTAGCAGGTGGTAGATCCCCACAACACACCTATATGTCCAAGAATAAACAGATTGAATGGTTGTCATCTCCAATAACTGAACTCTGACTCTCCCCCCCCAACCCAACACTCAGCTGCTAACATAAATGGCTGTGAGTCATGTTCATGATATCACGATGACAATTTCATTGTTGAATGTGATCTAGCAATCGGAAACTTTATCACAAATGTTATCTATATCGTTTGGAATTGAGATGAAGACGCTTTTATGCAAAAGGATTTTGCTGCATTTTTTAAAATGTATTTCTGTAGTGGTTTTAAAACCCCAATAATGTCCAGGGTCTTATTTGACCAGTGCAGTACCAAAGGGTCCAGAAAGTGAACATAACACAAGGGTTAAGTAAAATAGATTGTTTCCTAAGTTAAAATGATTGAGAAGCTATATCTCTCAGACAGTTAGCATTTTCAAATATGTGTTAGCATCACCGCTGTATTGTGAGAAAATGTGCCCACCTTGGAGAACAATGTTTCAGCCCACACTGTAATGATGAATGCATTACCTAAAATATATTTAGCCTGGTATTGTTAGCTACAGTCCAATAAATGATCAGAGAGCTCCACAAGTGAACATGCCTACATAGTCATATAGTGCACAGTCGTCTGCTGAATTGAACTACCGCCTTGCCGCTCTTCTTCTACAACTTTGCCATTGCATGAAATGACCTTACATAGCCCCGGGTTCATGCTTTCTTTAAACATGTAGTACAGAGGATATTCTCTGCATAGCATAAGACTTAGCTCATCATCCTCATCTGGATCTACACCATCACTGCAGATCTGGAGTCACACCGATCAGCCTATTATACATCATCCACCCACTAAAGCATGAAATATGGCTGTAAGAGACTGCAGTTATTACAAGCAAAGAGTCAACAATGTGCACCCCATTTCTGCCCAGGGATGTTTGAACACTGAGTAACTCAACCATCTGCTTGCTCTCTCTCCCTCTGTCTCTCTCTATCTCTCTCTCTCCTTCACACAACCTTTCTTCAAGACCGTCTCTCCTTGGGGCGCATATGCGACGCAGCGATCCAACACTAATTCTCCTGCCTTTTGCTCAGTAATCCAATCTGCTCTACTGGGGAAACAGGGGAATGGGAGGAAAAAAGGAGAGACCCCCAAACAAATAAACAACTCGAGTGTTTCTGACATCTGCAGCACTGAAATCCATTTCATATGTTTTTATTTAATTTGACCCAACATAGTACATGTGCAGATTACTACTGTCCAAATCACATTGTCTACTTACAAATAATCTTCGACTCTACTGTATGCTCCATTTTTATCCAAGACTATACTAAGATGAAGCCAAAAGAAGAATTACTGATTGGAGCTGCTCCTCCTTTGCACTTCCCCCCAGAGATTTTTTAGTGTGTAATCATTTTAAAATTCAGGCTGCTCAACTTCCACCAGAGCAGCATGAATATTTCTCCCTCTGCAAATGAGGACCCGGCTATGAATTCCTTGATGGCGGTGATTATGACACAGTAATTAGTGAGACGGTTATGTGATGATGATTGTCATTATTGTGCCCTCATCAAATGTTGTCAATCACGGCTCATGTGAAGCTCATAGATAGGATAATGAAAAAGCGTGTGCTTGTCTTTTAAGGGTGTTTAAAGCGCTGACATGCTGGTATAATGTGATGTACATTCACCATACAATTGGTCTGTTACCCAATTTAAAGATCAAAGAACTGTAAGGATTTTTACATGAATGCATGGCTCTGACCTTGTTCCCATAAATACATTAGCGTGTACACAACTTTTAAAGGAGATGCGGTTACTTAGGCAAATTATAATTTCTGACTTGTACGTAGGTTCATTATATTCAAAGTAAAGTAGGCTATTAAACCTAAACATGTATGCAATGCAGATGCCTGGGAATACTGAATGTGGGATGAATCACTGATCCCAGCTGGCACCACAGGCCTCTTCAACACCCAGGCTTTGACGTCAGCACATTCATCTTCCGTTTAAAATAGAAGAAGCCTTTTGAAAGCAAATAATTGAACCCTCATGTAAAAATCTCCAACAGATTATCACCAATTTGTGAAATGAACGTCTTGGTCTGGGAACCCAAAGCTTTAAAGTATGATTATCTGGGTAATCTACTAGAATCCATTTTTGCATGGAAATCTCCAGCAGTCACATGCGACTTTGGAGTAAACTGCGATTTGTTACTACCTTTTACTGAATATTCACAATGAAAAAAAAAAACTGTTGAGGAAGTCATGGAGACGGCATCGTCTGTAAGTTTCAACGTGAGTTAGAGGTGAATAAAAATGTATTTGTGGCAGCTGCGGTGTTTTCTTCTTCGTTCAGCATGCTTTCCAATTGGCTATCGTTTCGTTCCACCTGACAATCTATAGAGTGCAAGCTTGGCTGTCCTCCGGACATAAATATTGAATATGTTTAATATTTATGACTTGAAATGATGCGGCAACAACATTCTTCTGAGCAGACTGGATCACTCTTAACATACCTCACATCACAGGAAAATGTGGAAAGATGATCCTGAGAAACATTTAAAAAGAAAAATTTGGATTTTGCTTTCTTTTTTGTTGGTTTTTTTATGCCTTTGTTTAGAGATAGCACAGTGGATAGAGGCAGACATCTGGGAGAGAGAGTGTAAGAAATGACATGTGGGAAAGGAGCCTCAGGTCAGACAAGAACCTGGGCTTTCACACTTGAAGCGTGTTAAGAACACACCTGGCGCACCAGTATTGTCCCATAAGTGGGCTGTCAGATCTCTAACTTGAAGTGTCTATCCCACATTATATACCTTAGTAAAAGTATTCACCTTCTTAAATAATGATTCGTATTTAAATATATTGTTACAGTGTTTGATGTCTACAAAACTTAGGCAAAGTTTCATATTGTGAGGTACGAGTTAATTGGTGTATTTTGCAGACTTGTCATCCAGCCTCTCTAGACTGCTTGATCCAGGAGTCCAATAAGACGGGTCAGAACCTGTCATCTGGCTCCACTGTCGCTTTACACTGGTATCTCCGCTTTGAGCACAGAAGAACAAACCCTTCCCCTGGCAAGTGTTCAAGGACACACCCATATCGGAAAGCTTCCAGAGAACTGGCCAATGAGAAGAAAGTTGGCATTAAAGAGTTCAAATGAAAGTTATGGCTGCTGAAATTAACAGTTTCAGACAGAGGCTGAACAGAGCCAAATCAGGGGTTTCAAGGACCTCAGTATAAGGAGTTTCTCGAGCTGTATATCATGCAAAGCTATCCTGTAGGTTTTTACAGAGTGACATTATTTAAAATGAGAATAAAAGTTCACCTTTAGAAAAAAATGAAGTCAACATGGTCATGGTCGACATGGTCAACATCTGAATGTAACTGACTCCATAACTGAAAGTCCCAATGTTTGTTTGATCCATCCATTCCCACCAATTCGCTACCAAAAGCATTAATTTTTGCTCTTATTAATCCTTTACCTAGCTTCAGCACCACGTCAAAACCATAATTTAGGGAACAAAATACAAATAAGATACTAAGGGGGCACCTACAGTGTAATATTTTTGACTAACCATGCTGCCCTTAATTGATGATTTAGGATTGGGAACATGCTGAAATGTCACAATACTGAAATAACTCACCATTATTGGTGAAATAAGTTAGAAGGAAGAAGGTGTTGAGGCATTTCTAACATTCTGAATACAAAGCTGCTTGAACTACACTTCTCTTGCTCCAATATTTTTTTTTCGATCAACCCACTCTGGCTCTCATCCTTTCCTCCGCAGACTCCTACATCGCTCTGTTCCTCTCCATTCCCTTGAAAGTTCAATTCTCGCAGCCTGCAGATTCCTCAAAAGCAGGGGGTGGCAGAGGGGAGAGAGAAATACCTCCAAGGATTAGTAACTAATCCAGGCTTTGGTCTGGGAGGCTCCGGCCTCTGCCTCCTGTCCTTCAAAACACTGGGAGCTCTGTCGGCAGGGTCACCACTAATGGGTGGGGGCTTCAGGGGTTTACAAGGAAGGAGTGATAGGGCTGCTTGTTAGCAGGCCAAGGGAGTATGAGCTGCTTGTGTTAGTTAGTGAGCTTCAGCTGCTGTTGGACTGGATGTGCAAAAGAGAAGCCGGGCTGTAGCAGGGTGAATTTAAGACTCCAGGTTTTCTTTTCAGGAGATGATTGGCACCAAAAAGTACACAATAACCAAGTTCGTTTGACTTTTTCGGGATTTGAATGTGATGTTGTTTTTGTCTTTTTGCTCAAATGATAAAGAGGTTAAAGCTAAAACAGTGCAATGTGATTGCTCATGGTAAAAGTCCTTGTTTTTTACATTTTTCCCCTCAGGGGATAGGTTACAGTTTTGAGGGCTGGGAGGGGTGTCAAGAAACTGTTAGCGACAAACATTTGCTACTCAGGATGTCTTGTCCTGTGTGATACATCTACCCTTTAACTGAAAATACACTGAAAGGGCATCCACACATATGAATGTGTGATTGTTTTGGATGTGACACAAGAGCTTACCTAGACCCAAGCCAATCAAGTGCTGCAACAGAAGTGCCTCCAGACAGAAACAAAAGGGACAGAAGGGTATGATGTTGTTTCAATCCAATGCACCCAAGTTGATGTATGAATATAGGGTAGCTGAGTGTTTCATTTACAGAGCGTCTTAATAAGACTTCACTTATCTTAGGTCTAACTTGTATTTCTGGTTTCCTCATGTCTTGACTGCTGTCCAGGGTACTGATCCCTGACTGTGTTGACTGGGTATCTGTACTGTGATCTCTAACATTCTGGGTCTCATGGAAATAGTTTGTTTGATGTGATCAAATTATTTGCACCATGTGCCAAGTTACCAAATGTACCGAACCTTGATGTACGTTATCCTGATTGCTGAGCCTTAGAGACACAAACCTCTTTCCATTTACTTCAGATTTCCCGTGTAAAAAGAGTCATTTATGTCGTTCACTGCCTTTTTTCCATCTAGTTCAGAGAGTTTTTGCCTGCCAAATGGGGCAGCATGTTTTCTTGGTTAATATTTTGCGTGCAGTTCTTTCATTTAAGCGATGTTACAGTTGTATTGGAAATTGTTTCTTGCAAAGGGATTTGATGTTTTTCTGGCAACATTTTACAACCCCAAAAAGGAAAAATTCCGTTTAACACAAATGGGTTTGCTGTGCTCTATCTCCAAAAATTTGGTGTTTTGGCGAAAATGGCAAAGCTTTATGATAACTGAAACAATACAATACAGTTTTAGGACTAAGAAAATAGTTACTACAAGAAGTAGACAGTAAGACAGTTAGAAATACTAACCCACCAAATTATATGAAGATTTCAAGAAATGTCAGGCGGATGTAAATATGACTAAAACGACAATGGCTCTTAAACTGTTCATCCAGCAAGAATGGACATTTTTAAAGCAGATCTGGATTTACAATATGATGTGAAATGTATTGTTCTAAAAAATGCATAAACAGAATACCAATGTCCTATCTCAATTTTTAGGCAATACCTCTCAAAGACTGAGCTCTTTGTCATACCAGCCAGTCCTTCTAACCACAACCACAGATCAATCTCCAGCTTGGTACAACCAAACTCATGGCCACAAAGTCTGCCCTGAACCAAGGTGTCATGATTAATGAACAGCCAGCATTTAAGTTTCAAGTAGCTTCGATTGCCCGGATATGTTGATTTGCCCTTTACAACATCAGGAAGACCAGACCTTACCTGTCAGAACATGCTACACAGCCCCTTGTACTGGCTCTTGTGATATCACGCATTTATTATTTAACTCACTAATGTCATTTTGCTCCTTCCACTGGCTCCCAGTTACTGCTCGCATTAAATTCAAAACGCTGCTGCTCACTTACATAACAGTAAAACAAACCGGCTCCTCCTTACCTAAACTCTCTCATCCAGGTCTACACTCCCTCCCGCCCACTACGCTCTGCCAATGAAAGGCGTCTGATCTAACCTTCACAACAGGGCCCTAAGTCGCTAGCTAGAGTGTATTCCTCTGTCGCCCTCTGATGGTGGGACGAACTACCAAACTCCCTTTGATGTGCACCTTTAAGAAAAAGCTTAAGACCAACTCTTTCATGAACAGCTACGCACTTAGTGAGGATGCTGATATTGATGATGACGATATCTAGGATGGTTTTGATGCTTATTAGAACTCTCTATAACAACTGTCGACGTTGTTGTTGATAACAATATTTTAACTTTAATTATATATACATAAAAAAAGTGCTCTTCCTCTGTGCACTGCCTGTCAGCACCTCTGTGTCCGATTGGACTTAAAGCTGTTGGTTTGCACTTATTGACATTGATTCCTCCTTTCTAGATCATTGCTTGTGTTGTACTTCCTCTCTGATGTACATTGCTTTGGATACAAGCGTCTGCTGAATGACTTGTAGAATAAACTGTACATAATTGTTAGCAAGACTGTGGTCTCAGCACTGATGCACAGAGTCCCAAACATATAATGTGGCTTATAACACATTAACATCAAACTGTCAGCATTAAGGGTATTTGCTCATGTTTAGCTGTTGTGTTCTATTTACTTACACATTAGCCACTTGTCTGAACGGCTCCCAGTCCTTTCCAAATAGTGTCTGTCTCAAAATGAGTCACCCCTTTCCGCCCTCTCTGTCCCGTCTCAGCACATAATTAAACAATTGATGTGTGTTGACAAACAGAGGATGATGTGGTTGACTGTGTCTGCTCTGTCAGACACAGTCAACCACATAGAGGTGAGCTAAACTAAGAGATAAGAGGCACGTCTTTCCACTCATTGTTTGCCTGACTTTTTAATTAAAAAAACAAACAATCAATAGACGACCCGCTCAGCAATTAACATGCAGAAAAAAATCAGGAAAAGTGTGAAACTAAATAGTGTCATGACTGGTATCAAAAGAAAGCAATTTATTTAAAGTAGACCACAAAGGTTCAAGTCTTGTCATACGTGTTCTCCTCGAGATAGAGCCTGCCACAACTTCCCTTAAACTTGTTCAAGCTGCTATTGGAGGATCTGGACTGACATACCTGACAGCTCGGGAGAGAATAGATTGTAAAACTTGAAGTTTGAAGGATTAGGTCTTGAAGTTTTTGGTCAGCGTAGAGAAAAAGCTTCAGGAAAAATGAACTGTTCCATATTGTCTGTTTCCGGCCCTTCTCTTCTTGTTAGGCTCAGAAGCTAATGAGCTGATTTCATCCAATGCAAGACAGCTGAGTGAATTTGATGCTTTGCTAATCGTATGAAAAACGATAGTAGCTCACAAAAAAAAAGACTATGAAATCTACAACTCGACAGGCGGTTTTATCCAAAGAGATGAACATCAAAGAGTAAGTACAAAACAAGCAAGGATTTAGAAAGGAGAAAACAACGTCACTAAGTGCAAACAAATTGCTTTTTAGTCCGATCAGCATCGTTATCAAAACCATCATCAATATCATTAGGGGTGTTCATGAAAAGCCGGGTCTTAAGCTTTTTCTTAAAGGTGCAGATCAAATGGAGTTTGGTAGTTTGTTCCACCACCAGGGGGCGACAGAGCAGAAGAGTCCAGCTAGCGATTTAGGGCCTTGTTGTGAAGGCTGGATTAGACGCCTTACATTAGCAGAGCGTAGTGGGCAGGAGGGAGTGTACCTGGGACCTGGATGGTAGAGTTTAGATAAGGAGGAGCCGTTTTTGTTTTTGTCACTGTTTCGTAAGAGAGCAGAAGAGTTTTTAATTTGATGCGAGCAGTAACTGGGAGCTAGTGAAGTCTAGAGCCTCATTTTCCTACAGTGGTGGGTTTTTTTTATAAATATAATTATTGGTTGAAATAGAGTGCCTCCAACATGATCTTCAAATAGCAGCATTGGTTTTTCACATCATGGCTCGACAGAGCTGGAAGCTATTGTCCTTTCTGAATGAAGTCCTCGTAGAAAAGTTGTACTAGGAAGAAGGAAACACTCGGAGAAATGTGCTGAAAACCTCTACTTAGTGTGACTCGAGTTGTCAAGCTGAACTCGCTTTGCAGGCTTTGCTCCATTAGTCTATTGTAAAAGATGTGGGTAGGACTTATTATGAGTTCTCCGAGGAAAAGAGGCCATCACAAACCCCTGCTGACATGCCAAGCTATTTTTATTTCCCTCCCTGATCGCACTGCTGTTCGGCTCAGCGTGCGCTTTACAATCTGCAGTCAGAGAGGCGTGAAAAAAAATAATTATTACCACAAAAATTGAGTGAAGAGTGAAGAGGACAGTTAGGAATTGGAAAAGAAAAAAAAAATGTGTGATGGGACGTCAATTAGAAATAAGTTGAAATTTGAGGGGAAGAAAATGGAGGCATGGAATGACAGTGTTTCTGAAGTCAGAAATAACAAGTGATTAAATGAGAAACTGAGAAGAAATTAGGAGCCGTCAAATGACAGCTCCATTTGAAATGGCTCTCAAGTCATTATTGTTTGAGTTTTTATTATTTTACTCTCCAAACTAAACTATTAAAGTTGATGCTTCACTTTTCCCTGAAAAATGAGACACGGTTCCAGACTGAAGCAGAAGTCGTGATTTTTCAGCGACTCAGAGGGAGGGAGGCGTTTGTGCCCAGCAGGGTGAGCTGTCCCCGGGGTAAACCTCATCCTTCAAAACTCTGCCACAGACATGGCTGAGAGGGAGAGGCTGATGGGCAGAGGAGGTCTCCAGCTACAAAAGAGTGATGGGTGATGTCAGGAGGGCGCAGTCAAGCACAGGCAGCCCCTGGCTCTGCTGGGACATCCAATTCCCCGTGTGTCAGTGGCAAAGATGTGCCTTGCATATCACCTGAAGAGATCGCCGCTCGCTCTGTGCTGAGGCTCCAGAGGAACATCACTGACATGACAAAGAATTCATTCAAAATACTTTGCAAAATAGTACTTTTCTGCCTACACAATGCCTCCAAACGTACGCTTAAAGGCTGAGAGAAACAGTGCTGTCAAGACGTATGTTTCCATCTGAGTAAACAGACATCCACTTTTCCATTTGGGAGTTAAATGTGGTACAGGTTCAAGGACAACACAGGAAAAAAGTACACCATTTCAATAGCTGTGTTTGTAGGATTTTTTTCTTTCTGTAAAAAAAAAAAAGAAGGCAGGCTTTCTTTATTTAGACGTAGACAAAATAAGAAAGCAATTTTCAAATAGTAGCCACAAAACCCTTAAAAGATAGTACAAATGGACAAATCCATTTTCAGTGATTATGATTGAACCATTATGCCTCTGCCTTGAGGTCAAAACAACAGAGTTTGAACCATAGTTTGGAGAGGTTCAAGTGCATCTACACATGCATTCTCTTTTAAGTCCCTTCTAAAGACATATTTTTATATTTTAGCATTTGAGTCCTCTGGTCCTGAATAGACGGTTCTTTCAGATTCCAGTTATTGCTTTCATTATCTCGCCTATTTATTCTATCGGATTTTATTTTGTGTTTTTTGTATATGTTGTAATCCCCTGTAAACTGTTTCTTTGATACATTGTGCAGCACTTTAGTCAACTGCTGCTGTTTTTAAATGTGCTTTATAAATAAATGTGACTTGACTTCTTTTTAAAAACTGTGCAGGCTCGTTACCAACCTTAAGAATGACTCATACGAAGCATATTTTGACCTGACCCTCACATCAGTAAAACGGTGTCATTTTCAGAGCTTTCAAAACTATTACAGCTGACTGCGTCAGAATAAAATTAAAAAGATGATTCTTTAGCCTTAGATTTGAGAGTTTGGTTATCTTTAAGTATATGAACAATGTGGAAAGGGTTTTGTAAGATAGTATTTTTAAATAAAATAAGTCTCAAAAAAATTTAGACTGTTTGAAACTGATTTGGTTTATCATACCCCACAATATATATTTATATACATGGTGTGGATAAAGACAGGTTATAGACGGTCTGATACTGTGCTGGCAATGTGTTTTAAGTGTAAATTGTAACTGACAGTAAATATAAAAAATGTGTGCTGAATCCTCAAACAAAATTGTATTGAAAGTATTTCAGGACAGCAGACCAAATCCACTCTTCTTTTCTTTTTTTATCTTTCTATTGCTGCAGACGTTTGGTGCAAGACCCTTTTTTCAGTGGCTTTGAGAATGAGTTTGTTTGTTTGCCTGAAGCACCTGAAGAAGGCCCTTAACTGAAATGTCTGCGTCAATAGAAAGAGAAAAAAAGAGAAAAAAAAAGATTGGATTTGGTCTGCTTCCCTGAAATTCTTTGGATAAATTGTAACTGATGTCCAATTGTCCATTACCCATCCATCTAAAAAATATTTTTCTGTTCGCACTGCGCACTGTGGACATTTATACTGTAACATATTTTCAGTGTATCTCAATCATGCACATAACTTCACAACTCCTCCATTATATATTTGGTGTTTTTCATATTCTATCATATATGATAGCCATTGTTGCTCTACTTCTATGCTAATTGTTTTTCACTAAAAGTCTAATTTGTTGTATGTGTAAATCTTCCTGGCAATGAAATTGATTTTGATTGTTTCTACTGCTTATACCGTTAAGGGGTCGCCTTAGGCTCGAGCAAATTTCAGGTGTAAGTAGCATGTTTATTATTTTCGTAAAGACTCTAGGTGACTAACATGTATGTCTCTGTTTTTGTTTCCAAGTTTTACTGCGAAGCTCCTGATGGATTGTTTCAGTATTTATAAATCACTAAATAAAAAATAAAAAATAAAAAAAACATTCTCTGTCATCTTCTTCGCCCTTTTTTCAAGTTCAAGGAAACATTGAATTAAAAAGCACACCTAAGAATTTGAGCCAGACAAAAAGTGACCAGCTGAGGTGGGCAGCACCAATCAAGGCAATTTGGTCTCGGGCTCTGGGTCCGTACTGCACAACTATTAATGTTACCTTGACTATCAGCATTCAAACTCCTCCTGGTGAAAACAGATCGTACTAGGAGCTGCACAACTGTACAGAAACAGCATGCTGTTGACTTTGCTGAACGCAATGGAAATCCTCACAGAACTGGTCGATAAAAGTTTGGTACGTTTGAAGGAAAGTATTGAACGCAATGAAACCAGGAGATGAAAATAACAATGAAAGCGATTGAAATAACAACCAAGTTTCAGTAACATGGCAACCTGTATTCAGACAAGATATAATAATCAACCAAATATTACATGAAACACAAACAGACCTGGTGTAGAATTGTGCTGTTGTGCTTTTCAAAGAACTTAAAGTAACTGTCTCATCCTGACATAGAAGTGCATCGTTATCGTATTTGGACGGCCAAATGTTAAATAAGATATCTCCTGGAATAGAAGTCCTGTTTCTGGGTCAACCTTCCCGAAAAGGTTCATACTGCTCCAAGGTTACCTGATTTATTATTTATTTACCTATACTGAGTTTTTTAGCTTTCCTGTCCAAACAAACCCTGGCACTGACAGACTAGAATTTTAAAGTCATAGAGATACCCATCTGGTGCACCTGTGAGCGGCGGATTGATCCTTTAAGTCAACGTGGCAGGTTGTGCCTGGGGAAACCAAAAGGAAAAAAAAAAAAGAAACACAAATTGATGTACATCCTGATCCCTAGAGGCAAACACAGCGCGAACCAAAGTAGCAATCAGACAATGTTCACCTCTCCACTGAAAGTCAAAGTCTCATTTAAGAGAAGGTTTCCGATTGGTTAATGATTTTTTATTAAAAAAAAACAAAAAAAAAACATGTGAAACAAAATACACCATCATCCGAAAACCGTGGACGCTGTGAGATTGTCGACTCGCTACAATTAGAGAGCAGAAGGTGGCTGGAGGGAGAAAGGTCTGCATGCAGAGTATTGGCAATTCACCCAGAAGCTCTCCCTCCCTCCCCACCCACACACACACACACACACACACACACACACACACACACACACACACACACACACACACACACACACACACACACACACACACACACACACACACACACACACACACACACACACACACACACACACACACACAAAATATGTTCCTTTTAGTGCCCTGGATATGATGAAAACCACAGATGACTCCTGTGCCCGGACGATTGCTTCAAGTCTTCCTTTTCAAGCTGGGAAACAAATGCTGCTGGGGTCACTGTATCATGAAGGTCATGTAATGCCCCATTCATTTCCTTACAGTTATTGTGACCCCGTCTGCTAAAGAACAGCCCCCACAAACTACAAGAACAAGCGACTTTTGCTGCTTTTGTGTCCATGAAGAAGTCTGGCTGAGGTACTAGAGCGTCAGTCTTTTGTGAGAAGCCTCCCGAACCTGTTAAGTCCAGGGAGCTGCAAAAGTCTACTGTTAAATAGAAATAACAAAGTGATGTTATTCTTCTTTAATTATTTTCAAACCATATGCAATCAGACTCAGAAATTATAAATGTATTGTATTATTCAGACTGAATTTGAATCTGAATAAGTGCCTCTGGATGATTTATTCAATTGTGCTACTTGATGCATGATGCTCCTTATTTTTTCTAAAGAAGAAAATGCTTTGGATGCTGAATGAACGACCGCCAGCCTGAATGCAACGGCTCAGCAGATGAAATAATTACAATGATTATGGTACAAATCAATGTTCCATGTTTATTGATTGTACATGTGCCCCACCTCTCATTTTAATCACATTCATTTGAGCTAGCAGAGGTACTGAGGTACTCTGGTATTGACAGAATTATCTTGGATTACATGTTGCATTTGGCCAAGCTGTTAAGAAATACTGGCTCGGGATCACTGCTGCAAAAGCTTTGGATGTCATTTCTTTCTTCTTCTTGTAAAGAAATGCTGAAAAGTTCCACCATCAAAACTTTATGATTCGAGTCAATCCGATGAATTCCTGTATTCCATGAGCAGATGCTCGCTGAGAAAATGAAAAAAAGAATTTCACCCATTTATCAGATTCCACTCGGCGTTTGGGCTTTTTTTTTTTTACAGCACAATATGTTAAGTCTTTGAATCCTAGTATATTTAGGATGGTTTTGATGCTAATCAGAACTCTTAAGAACAGCTGTCGATGTTTTTTGTTGACCTCTGTGCACTGCCTTTTTAGCACATGACTTAAAGCTGTTTGTTTGCACTTACTGACGTTATTTCCTCGTCTCTTGATCCTTGCTTGTTTTGTTCTTACTCTCTGTACGTCACTTTGGACAAAAGCGTCTTCTAAATTGTAGAATCGTAGTTTCAAAGGGTAGAAGTCAGTGGATTTCAGCAAAAAAAGAGGAGAAAACAGTTTGTATCAGTATGGTGTACTCAAGTAAACCATGTAAGGTCCATGAGGTTTAGTCTAATACAGCCAAGTTGATATTATTTTACAAATTGTTCTTTTCTTTGCTTAAAAAGACAAATAACTCATTATAAACTAAGAAAACTGAAACCTATTTTTCCAGTGCAATCATTGCCAAAAAACGAATTAAAAAAAGTTACCAGAACCTCAAGCTCAGTCGTACCAAATGACATGAATTGTAATTTTGAAATTGATTTTCTCATAAGAGATACAACCCTTGTCTGTTAGGTGCATAAACATTTCAAGATTGCATGACAAGACATATGTGCAAGTAATGCAATTAAAAACAAAAAGAAATACACCCCTCCACTTCTTCCAAGTATGGCACCTTCCACTTGGTATACCATCTCAAATGCCTTTCTGGGTCCAACAACAACACACTCTGGTTTAGGGACACAGGAGGACTTGTTTCTTTGTGCTTCCTGATATTTCCTGCCTCACACTAACTGTCACACACAGCCTGTGCCTTGACTAATGGCTGAATCCTGTTCCTACAGTTTCAGGTCTGAGCACTGTTCTGCTCGGTCCTGGTTGCCAGCTTGATTTTTTGGAACCATAATTAAACAAATGGACGACAGGGTTGATATGTATTTTAAAATCCCAGGTGGGCTTCTGACTTCACCATCCCCCTTACCCATTCCCTCAGACTTACCTCTGGTTTTTGCAGTCCAGGATTGTAGTAGGTCTCTGGGCCCCTGCATGCTGATTCAAAGGTGTCAAGCAGCTCCACTGCCTTCTCAGGGTTGCACTGTAGGTCTTTACCTCTGGGTACTAAGCTACATTTTTTCTGTTACTAGTCTCAACTGGCTTTAAATTTCCCTTTCAGTAACCAATAAGTGACATCACTGTCGTCCATAAAGTCTGTTCCTTGAATGAAAAGTGGTATTGATATTACAAATGATGTTGCAGTCAGAGTAATTTTATCTGGCAATGCTTCTGTTTACCTGTATAATAACAAATTGCTCTCATGGCGATCTGTCTACCAGGATAGAGATTTTAAAATACATATCAACCCTGTCGTCCATTTGTTTAATTATGGTTCCAAAAAACCAAGCTGGTGAAGCCCAACATGCTGAATACAAGGCTCGGTAAATGTCAGTGTAAGGTTCAGAAACATAATTTAAAACCAAATACCTCCTTAAAGGTGGATATGCAGTGCATTCCCAAATTGACTACTCTTCTGATTTGACAGAACACACAGCTCTCAGGACTGTGGTACTTCTGCTATAAACTGTACAACGTTCTACAGTATGTAATTATAGATATGGATTTTCAATTATTGTACAGCAAAAAGGCATATCACAAGATTTTCTGTTCAGCTGTGCACAGCCGCGGGCCCGGAGCGCCGCAGCTTCATCCAGAGACAGTAATGCCTCTTTGGTTGTTAACCATTGGATTAATAACGTCTCCTCCCCGGGAAGTACTTCCCTCTGCTGATTATTGCGGCTGTTTGTACAAGACAGAAAAATAGGGAGGGGATGGGACAAACAGAGGCTATAAAGGAAAGCAGATGTGGAGGGAATGGGTCAGCAAGGAATATTGTCCATCTGTTTTTATTTGCACTTTGGCCAGACACTGAAAACTGTTTGCTTCAGGTATTGCTTCCTGTTCTCTCTGATGTATCCGACTCAATACCACTTTTAGTAAAAAAGTGTCTTTTGTCTTGAAATATGATAGACAAAGCTGAGTTTTATGTCTCTTCTTTATCTGTCTGAGTCAAAACCCTCAAGGATCGTACACCTTTTTTTTCTGATCGCACTCATTCAAGCATTTACCACACCATTTCTAGATTACTGCATCCCGCTGTATTATAGTATTAGTCATGCTTCTCTGCTCTAGTGGAGGCTGTCCAGAATACTGCAGCAAGGAATTCATCTGGATCCAATAAATAGGTCATAATACACAGTCAGAACTGGCACTGCTTCTGCGACACTTATAGAACTGACAAATCCTGTTTGTACACAAATCACAGTCTCATTTTTTTAATATCTCTGAAAGCCCTCATCCATTACCCTGATCCACCTGGACTATTGATCAGACTCTTATCTGTCCCACAGTTACAGTCAAAGGATGATTCAGCCCCCAGGTTATGAAAGCGTCTTCTATTCTTGGCCCTGGAAATAGTAGATTTGAGCATTCACTGTTTACACTGCACACTGTGTGTAATTTTAGGGCCAGTTGTTTTTGTCAGTTTCACAAAATCAGTTTCAAATTGCTTCTCTTTGGCGCTTACTGTTGCTAGGTTACAAAAGTTGAATTCCTCTTCCTTCAGTAGTGCTCGTTAGGTCTATTTCAAAATGCTCCGTGTGCTTAACATTTTGCTTTAACGAGTTTAACAAATTATCACCAAGAAAACATGAAAACAATGTGAAAGAGTCATGGCCTGTCATCAGCAGCAGCAGCTCTAGATCTGAAAACCTCAAAAAAACGAGAATTAGTTTCTCCTCCGCTATTGTTGTTGAAAAAGCTGATATCAGAAGTCCCGTCCTTTCTTGATTTGATTGGTCGGCGAGGGAACAGTGACATTGAGAAGCACGACTGTGTTCCTACAGATTGACTATTTCAACTGAGGGCGCATAAAACTACTGTGATTGGATTTTAAGCACAGTGGAGAAAATCCCGAACTGCGTTGTTTTGTATGGAAATGGCTGTATCCAGTGCAAAAAAAAAAACACCTTTGATTGACACAGGCAATTATGCCTAAGACATTTTCCCTCTCAACTTTGATGATGCACATACCTGCACAACTGTACAGTCTGTCCCTTTTACCTGCATTGCAATGTGATTTAAAATATCTTTATCTATGTTTGTTTTTTGCCACCTAGAGTACTGCTGTTAAATAGCTTTTCCTTCTTTGTTCCACTTCAGTATTCATCGTTTTGCAAAAAAAAAACCAACACGTCAGATTCCTTGTTTGTACCTATAACTTGATTCTGATGATTAGAAACATGTGAAAGTATCGCCCTAGCAACATGGCTGCTTTTCCGACATTCAACATAATCTATAATCTAATACATAGATTTATGTTGTGCATGTCTATAACTAGGCTTCATGGTGTCATTACCGATTCATGATGTCGGCAGCATCATTTGATATTCATCTGCCACTTTGTCTGCAAAGAGACGTGCAACAGTATCTGCAAAAGATGTTTATATTTAATGCCGAGAAGAAAGCAATATATATATATATGAACTGAAGATGGAGTCAACATAAAGTGTCCACGAGTGAATGCACTGTCTTCATTTGTACCACTGCAGATACATCACATTACACTACAAACAAACATTTAGACACCCTGTCTTTAAATAGAACTCCTATCTGGGGTATTCAGCAGGATTAGTGATGACTCTGCAGTTAACAGATCAGGATGTTATTAAGTTATTAGATAATTCAATAACATTTAAAACTCACAGAGTTTGACTGAGCTATCAACATTTGCATATATAATTTCTCCTTTTTTCTGTTTTCACCATTCAGTGCACCCATCCTCAACAGAGGAGCTTCCTCTCCTCTTCTCTCAAGTTTCTAAATATATCCCTCTCTCTACAGCTGTTGCTGTCAGGAATGACCTGAAAACAGCCCAAATAAAAAAAAAGGGTGGTTTGACACGTGGTATATATGTAACAGGCTTTCTCTACCAAATCTGTCTCTGTGTTAGCCAACAAAGCAACCACAGCAAATTGATCTGGGAATGAGAAAGTCAGACGGACAGCATCTGTGGCCGGGGTATTAAAGCAGTCTATCACTGAGATTCATCCTTCATTCATCTGCTGCCCTGTGACATTCGAGTGTGCAAACAGTAATTGTAGAGCAGAGTGATTCTAGCCATTTTATTTCTGAATAGGTAATCCTTAAAATATCTTTTTAAACATTAAAAAGACGATTTATTTTCTTTTTGATTTCTTTGAAAGTGTTAAATAAATAATGTTAAATAAGATTACATTCTCATTTATGTCAATGTACAGTCATCTTTTTGTAATCTATATTAGTTTTTTGTTTCAGTTAGCTACATTTTAAAACATGTTTAAAGGAAGAAATGAACAAACTACATCAAACATACCCTGCAAATATTTCATAAGAAATCATCAACTGGGGCTGAAATTGCAGGTGAATGAGGCAATCAAAGTTTGACTCCAAAAAATTAATCTCCAACCGACTGCCTCAAGCACCTTGTGTGTGTGTGTGTGTGTGTGTGTGTGTGTGTGTGTGTGTGTGTGTGTGTGTGTAATGTGTGAGTACCTGCATGAGCCTGAGTGCATGTTAAAGTACAGTAGCTGTATGCATAGTGTTACTACACAGTGCTACCGGTTGTGCGTACAGCTGTGCACACTGCCGGAGGGCATACACAAGCCTTGCATTTCAAGGACTCCACACCTCCGGTTTGCTATACCCAGACAGGGTTGAGTCACACTTTGACTCTAACAAGAAATCCAGGGCAGGGAGATGAAGGAGAGATGTATTCTGGGTACTAAATAATCTGAAGAGTGGGGGAAAACAATATATTGCTTCTGTGTGTTTTGCAGGCCAGGACCTCTGCTGTAAGAAAACATCTGTGATTGACAAGAGGTCAAGGATATGTGAATACATGCTTAGCTAAGGATGTCATGCAACAGCGTGTTGTGTATGGTAGAACAATCCTTTTTCTCAGGCTGCTGGTATAATCACTTAATATGAACTATTAATCACATACGTAGGAATGAATGATTTATTTTTATTTTGGTCATTTCTTGAAACAAAATTGTCAAAACATTTGTGTAAATATTCCACTTACTGCAACATTTGCACCTTCCTGCAGTGTCGATCGCTGCTTTATTTTAACCGTTTCTCAACCATCACTTGCATATTATTTTGGTACAGAAGGCGGCTAAAACAGCATCTTAAGCTACATTAACATTAACACTTAGGCTACCTGTCAACCACCAGAGAGTTGTTTGTCAGAGTTGTTAACTAGCCAGTAAACCTGGTGGAATAATAAGCAGCTAGCCAGTCAGATATTTCCCTCAGGAGTTTGTTGAGAATCAGTTCTAATAGGAAAGTGAATATTGGACTTGCGTGTATTTGTCAAGTGGATACAAACAGGACTCCAACTGAATGTTAATGCCGTGCAGTATGTGCCATCTGTGTTATCTTGAGAGTTTTCCCTCATAAACTACCAAAGTGGTCATATGTGTGGGGTGTATAACCTGAGCTGCTGCCTTAATAAAAATCACTACTTGAAGGTTGAATGACTGGATTCCAGATGCTGCCATGTTCATTCATACAGATGACATGAAAGTGTATGCTGACTTCTTGTTGATTAGAAATGCTAAACATTTAAACTGTTATGATCAGACTGGTGCTAATTCAGGGGTGGACATTAAAAGTCTGAATCCATGACAGCATTAATGTGTTAAAAAAAAACAATCTTACAACACAAGTTTTTATACTTTGATTTGTTTATAGCTACGTTTGGGTTGTGGATAGCAGGTAGGTTTAAAAGATTCAAGGGGACTACAAGAGATCATGGATATGTCAAGGATATGTGAATACATGCTTAGCTACAATTTACATTTTGTTGACAACAAATTTGTTATGTGGGGGTCATTCCTATGTTCCCTCATTTCTATTGAATTCCCCCCCCCCCATCAAAATTGGCCTTATGTTACATTCTCATTCGGATGTTCCCTCAGGCTTACATTCCCCCAGCATCAGGCCCGGCCCTTCCATAATGCACATAACGTGTTGTTGCACCATCTTACCTTGTATTCATTGCTGCAGTAAGGAAACATATGACTGAGGGAATATAGGATTGAGGGAACATAGGGCTGAGGGAATATGGGCAGAGGAATGTTTATATATTTAAGCATGAGATGCAGCACTCTTAACTTTGAGAATGGAATTTAGACGATCACTTAACTTTAAGCTTGACAATACAGATCAAAAGAAAGGGTAGTGAATCACAAAAACACAATCATCCAAATGTCACCAATGTCTTATCCTAATGTTTGCTGTAGAGTGAATGTAGATGTAAAAATGCTTCATATTTTTCCCCACTTAGGGCATGCGAACAACTGATAAAGAACCGACCGTGTTTATGCTCAAGTCATGACGAGAAAGCATTTCAAACCAGAGCTCTACCATTATCACTGTGTGGGCTGTCAGTCAGGCAGCTCAATGAGTCTCTTGCGACATAAAGTGCAAGAAAATTGGTGTTCATCCTGCGTCTCGGACCACCTTCGAGGCACAGAGTGCAACATTCATGACTTAACCAAGCAGGAGGCTGCTATTTTAAAACTAACTGACCACTTCTTTTTTGTTGAAATTGTTGGTCATTGAGACGTAATTCACCAAAACAAAATAAGTAAGGTTAAAGCTGAGATAAAAATGTAATGATTTCAGACTAAAAGCTCTCGTGTGCCATCAGGGTTATGTCTTGCGCACCATTTCACCTAGTTGCCCGCAGTGCTCCGAGCACCATGAGGAGCATATGCTCAGCAGATGTGTTCATGCCTCTCGAGCTTTAACATCGTTTGCGCTCTTCGGTTTATCTAAGGTGGCATATATTCGCTCATGACAGATCTGCACCTACCGTACAAGGGCACCAGTTTCCTCCTGAGGGTCGTTCTCGTGGCAGGTTGAGTCTGGAAATGTGATGTATCATCGCAGAATCATCTAAAGCACGGTGTCATCAGGCATGCTGCTTTTGAGGGCAAGTTGGAGATTATAAAAAAAGAAAGAAGCAAGCAGCTGTGTGAAGATAAATAGGACAACTGAAGAGAGGCAAAATGCTCACATCTAGTAAAACAAAAAATGCAGTTTTTTTAAGTGTATGTTCTCCTCTAAATGCATGGCTTCTTAGTCCACAGCTGCTCTTCTTCAGCTGGATGCTTATTGAGCAATTATCAAACAAGAATATTGATTTCTGTCTTTGCAGAAACAGTCTAATTAGGAATGAAACTCCAATAAGCCTATTGGTTGCTGTCTGTGTTCATAAACTTGTAGTTGTTTATGTTGTAATTAGTCTTCTGTAGAGTGTATAAAATATGTGACTTTGACAGTGAATAAGATGGTTTGTTTTTCAAAAAGCATTGGTTCTAATTTAATTTCTAAACCCATTTCTCTTAGTCCAAAACTCTGAATCTTGGGCCTATACCCCTGAATATTTATGTTTGGGAAGACATGAAACTATAGTGGTTGAACTCAGCTTAATTAATGCCCAATGTCTCTCTTTTGGAAAAAACATGTAATTCCCCCACATCAGCATTTGGCTTAAAGAACTGTCATCATGTCTTGCAATGGAAAAATGTATATTTTATTTATTAATTTACCCTGGTTTAGATTAAAAAAAGAAAAATGATTGGTCAATTGATCATAGCCCTATTCAGACTTCCCTTTCAAGGTGCAATATTTATGACATTTCACCTTTAATATGAATGTTGCAGAGGCTAAATGGACGGGGGGGGGGGGGGGGTGTGTGATATTTTTGGAGGCAGTAACAGAGGCGTGATCAGCAGAGCCAGCAGCCACAGCGCTGTGTGTGCATGTGCAGGTCTGACTGTGTGTATACAGTATGTTGAGCTCGCACTGTGCCGCGCTCTCTCGTGCTTCCGCAACGTTATAACACAATGTGAACTCAGACTAGGACACTAAAAAAATTCAAATTTCCAACGTAGCCTTGCTGTTAGGGGTAGAATACAAAGGTGAAACATCAGTCTTACAGAAATATTTCCAGGTTAAATACATCATTTGGTTTGTTTACAATCTGTCTGACACATCAACACCATCCCTCATTTGAGATCCTAGTCTTCAGCAGGTATTGCACTCAGTTTCACCATCATTTCCACCAGTCATGATACCATATCCTAAGAAAAAGCAGTTTAAAGTATTTTTGCTTTAGCAATGACTCGTTTGTTTTACCGCCCTGATCGACAAAAGAAAACAAAGAAACTGTCATTTTAGTTGTTTTGGTTGCACTGACTTGCATCCTTTTCAGATTAACAAAACTTCAACACTCTGCTTACTGAAAAACACATTTAGTTGACGTTTTATATGCAGCGTTTTATGGCCTTGAGGTTTTGTTATTTGTACTTGCTCAATTTATTACCATCTTTATATTTTTTTTTATTGGCAGTTGACTCTTTAATTGGCATCCTGTCGAGGTTTACTCTATTTTATAAAGATCTTACATGGGTTCTGTATAATCAACTTGTAAAGCACTTTGGATTGCATTGATTTGTTCGACAGGTTCAATATAAATTAGGGTTGATTGCTTTATCGATTCATTGTCCACATGAGACAGAATATATTTTAAATGTCAAGATAAGGTACAGATACGCTGAATTAGACACAGACTGTATATTACACTTGCCTTTAATCTCATCTATAACCAGTGTCAATTTAGACAGTCCAGTAAGCAATGAGAAAGACTCCCTGAAATCAGACTGTAACATCCTGCCAAGGTATATAAGTAATAAAGAACCACTCTGAGCTCCTTGATTTCCCTTTAGCTCTTAACAGACATTTCAACTGTGCTGCAGATTTCACCATGAGAGCAAATTAATGAGGGATGCTAAAATTAATGGACAGGAAAGCGAGTTTAGGAGCTCTCTGGAGTATGTAAACTGGGGTTGTGGGAAGAAAATATCATAATATTCCCTTGAAAATGGTTGTTAGCCATCCAGAAATACTCATCTTTTTACACCATTTCACTTGGCAGAGAGCTCGAGTAGTAAATGTGTTGAATAAGATATCTCCTAAAAAAACTCCCAAGGAGTGAGCAGGAAGTTCTCATCAACAGATGTAAGCTGCTAAGTCGGAACCAGTGTTGATATTTCAAATCAAGTGGAGAAATTAGATATTAAAAGCTCCTGTGAGGAACTTTGTTTTTTTGTTGGTTTTGGCGCCCCCCCCTGTGGACAAAGCAGTACATATTATTAGTTTTCCTATTTTATCTTGTACGTGTAAGTAGTGTTTTTCAACAACCAAAAATATCCTGATTTCTTTAAACAGTCAAATGTATAACTTTTAGTAAATATTTGCTGTGGAAAGTGGAAAGAAAAGTTGGTCTGTAACTTACTTTGTCTGGCACCTACCCTGCTACAGCTGTTTAAGACATTTAAAATAACTATTACTAAATAGTCAATCTTCATGCTGATGGTCTTGTTTGCTTTTGATGGCCATAAAGAGGCATCAGTTTGAATTTCACGTGGTTCCATATGTAACTAAAAAACTCCTCACAGTAGCTTTAATGTCATATTTTGGCTGCTAATGTTTCCAATAGTGGTGACGAATTACACATTTCCCCCCGAGATTTGTGATATTGGTGCTCTCGTGGAGAAATAGGCCTAACCTTATTCAATTAATGTCTTTTTTTAAACCATTAAACCAGCAGGCTTATAAAACAGTATATGGACTTGTGGATGTGGCCAATAAATACATTTTATGTTCCAATTTGTTTTTTTATTAAGGGTTGTAATCTGGAACAGCCTCAAGGCCTAAGAAGCAGCCGATACGTTGAATAAAATATCAGTCCTGTTTATAGTGGATATTGAATGCAAATCAAACACACAGGGCAGACACTTCTTGTGCCAGCTTGTTCTCCAGAACTGACACAGTGGAGAAGAGCATATGTTGCAAGATGGAATTGCAGACATGTCAGGGGACGTTCCCTTTTTGAGCAAAATTGACATACACGCCTTGCAACAGCTTTGATGCAGAGACGAGGCTAAAATATACATGCCAGGCTGCATGAGTGTGCAGATAAATCCCCACAACGAGGGTTTGTCTCAGCGAGGATTTATGAGAATACTCTGTCTCTCCTTTCCCCGTATGTAGATGAGGAAAAAAAACAAACAGTCTGATCAAAAATAGATTAAATGGAAGACTAGGACTTACATAACAAAGAATCTGCATCAAATAATATTTTCAGACGTACATCACTGGCTTTCTTTCACCGCTCAGTCACTGCAGTCCTAGAGCGCTGATTTACAGCCGGATGTCTGGGAAAACAAATGTATGCTTGGTAGTCTGGAGTTTGATCAGGATTTATGCCTCTGGCCGGACATATATAAACACCGTTCACGGCCCAGAATACTCTCTGTCATGATGTGCGTCTAATATTGCACAAGGAATCCAAAGCCGATATTTGCAAGTCTTATCTACTAAATCAAGAAATGTCACACAGTGTCAGATATTTCCACGTCGTTCCTCTATTCCCAGATCGTCTCCGAGCTTCATTTTTAGCTCATGACTGCTCATACTTGTTTTGCTAATCTCATTTGGGCTCTGCAGGCCAGCCGAGGGGAGAATTTGAGCAACGGCAGCAAAGCGAGAGAACCACAGCTGACCACAGTGACGTAAGCTGTGCTGACCGGGCCGACTCACACTGCAAGCACGTATACACACTTGCACACACTTGCGCACACACACACACACACACACACACACGCACACACACACATCCTCTCACTCACCTACACTCACACACACCACAGGGGGAATTAACCATCAATGGCTCCTCAGTGTGGATGTGTGTGGATGTGTGTGAGCCAGCAAGACTGAGTAACCTACGCCCGCCGGTTGCAGCTGTAGCTCAGAGCATTTAAGGGACAGGCTGTCACGTCTAGTTTTCCGCCTTTTCATTTAAGAATAAGCATAAAAGCTGTGAGATTTAATGCTTTAATATATTCAATGTTGAGTTTAAAATATATATTAATATCATTTTTCACAGATCCTATTAAATTTCTGATGATTCATGTTCATTTTCCAGGCTCAGAAATGTGTCAGGAGCATGCAACATGCAATATTTCAAGCTTCCAGCAACAATGCATTGACAGATGCCAACTAATCCTGTGTGCTAGAATGAGCTTATGTTACAATATGATTTAAAGTTGGGATTTGAATTCAATCTAACCATAAAAATGACGTAACCCAGGAGGATAAGTGTTCCAGTTTGCGAATTACGGAGAACATTTTATATTTAAAACTATCATTTCAAAGCAGCTCTGTCCATTAAGCCTATCGTGGAGCTCTGGATCTCTAACTACCTAATGACCTGGTTGCTATGCCTCTCTCACACTGACCTGCTGACAGCTTCAATTAAGCTGCTCATATCGCTTCTGGCAAAGCAAAGCTCAGCTCCCTCCCATCTCCTGCCATTTTTACCGGCAATCAAATAACAACATGGACAACCTGTGAAGAAAAGGCGAACAAAATGATCTCGTGATTTGCACATGAATAGTTTTGATTGCTACCGCTCCACTCTCATTCATCCCTGCGCTGGGAAGCGTCAGAGCTGAATCACCTGATTGAATCATCCGGGCTGCTCTGGATGCACATACAAATGCCATCACAAATCATCCACAAAGGTGACGTGCTGAGGGGTCAAAGACAATACGTGCTCGCCGGGACATGGAAATGCTTTCCATATCTACTGTTCTTTTATAGGCAGCAGTGACACTGTCATGTTTTCTTCACACAATTTGTTCATTTTAGAGAGCTTTTTTCACAAACATTACAGGGTATCTCGCTAAGCAGCAGATCAGAAATGGCTACACACAACACAGTTGTTCTATTACTGATGCAGTTTCAGGCTTCAGCAAGTACATCTCAATGTGCCTGTATCATACAATAATTTATTAGCGATCTCAGAAATAAACTTGTTTCATCTTCTCCATATCCTCGCCTACACAGCAATAACAAACATGTGAACCACTAGCATATATTCTTTAAATTCTCTGGATTTAGGTAAATTATGATGTGACTAGAGCAAGCCGCAACAGTGTTGTGTGAAGGGAAGATGACATGTTAGTCAAAGCTTGCAAAATGTTAGCATCAGTCTTTAACCATCTCATATTTAAAGGCTGAGTTTTGTTAAAATGTAGACAAAGATCATTGAAACCATTTCAACACTGATTAAAGCAGTTTAATGGCAAAAGCAGTGTGTCTGCTGGATCCTACGATCAGACGCTCATAAATGAGCTGACGCTAACGTTGGCTTTGCTCAGCTAGGCTAGCACTTGCACAACTCACTTGGCAGAGCCATCCAATGGAGCAAATAAAAAACCCATTTATGTATCCATGCAAATCTAATATCAGATTTGTTTTTATTCCACTGCTGTAGGCGAGGTACTTGATTACGGCAATCTATCAGAACAGTCTATTAAAAGTGAAACAATGATATTGGAACATCGAACAAACATTCACCGATTTGCAAATACAAACAAGGACAAAAGCAAGAAGAGCAAGGTACCGACGGCAGATTTTCATCTCAGACTTTGTTTTGTCGGAATGAACGCTTTCTGCCTGCACACTCTTCAAGAATATTCTTGTTCAGCAGCTTTTGTTCAGTAGTTTTAGGACACAGTTCTGTCAGCTCAGGTCAGTAAACTGTGCGCACAGAGATGCAAATATCTTTCTTCTCTCTCATGCAGTCACTCAGGGTCACATTATGAGGGGGATACGAATAAAAATGAGAGAGAGGGAGAGAGACACATGTGGAGGGAGGGGGATTTGCTGTACTTTCTTCAAGGCGCTTGTGAGCCATATGTTCAGCCCTGGGACACAACAAAACAACCAGAGAGGCTCAGCCAGAGCCCAGAGCCCCAGAGACACACTGATTCAGAGACATATGGGAAGCAGGCTGCAAAATGTGTGCACAGGTCAGACCTGTGGAGGAAAAGTGCCATTATTAGCAAACTGTCCAGCAATAAGGAGACAATTTGGAATTTAATTGAAAGCATTGGTGAAAAAGTGTGTGTGTTCAGTTTGAATATTGCTCAAACGAAGGACTATTGATGAACCGTCCAATGATATCAGATCCCAGTGAGTTGACAGAGACTTATAAATGACATAGATAGAAATGACATAGTAAAAAAGACTATCCACTTTTGGCTTTCAGAGGCTTTTAGATAGTAAAATGAGAGGACTGATGCCACTCATGCTGAGAGGCACAACAAGTAGAAAAGGGGAATAGCCAAGGAGCAGGTTATAATAACCCTTAAAATGTATTTAATTAATTTTTAAAGCTTTCATTTTTTTTTTTAAATAAATAGACATGATGTACTGTTAGAGAGATTTAGAGGTGTTTCTAGTTGCATTTTTGTTTTACCATCACACACAATTAGGCTATACTTGTCTTTGAGCTGTGTTCAACTTACCAGCCGCTCTCTCTTGCTTTAATACAGGCTGTTTAGAGACCGATATAAACAAGTTGGATGGCCAGCTTTTTCCCATTGTTTCTATTTTAGCTATAGCTGCATCATTAGATTTCATGGATAAACAGATAAGAATCATGTTTAAGGATAATTAAAGCTCCTTGATGAACTTTTGGTTCCTTTGTGATTTTGGCATTGTCATTCTTTAGGGTTAGGGTTATCTAATGATCTTGCCCTGCACATGTGTAGGTAATATTCTGCTTTCTTTAAAGTCAATCCTATCACTGTCATCTTTGTTGTGGTGCAAAGGTCATTTCAGCAGTGCGTTGTAACAGCCGTTGTCTGCCACCTACCCTGCAACAATGGTTACAAGCTTTAAAAAGCACCATTTAAATCATCAAGGCTGTTACTTGTGGTCTAGTTTGCTTCTTTAGCTAACATAGAGGAATCTATATTGACTTCAGTTTGCTTTAAAGAGTTTTAAAGGTGCTGGTATTTGACCCTTGTTGCCACCAGACGCATCAAGGCTTGCTCTTCACCCCAAATTCTCATCTTTTTACCAAGCTACACCAAGCAGTAACTAGTCATAGCTTGATTGTTTTAAATACATACACTAGAGTTGTATCAATCTCTGACTCTATACTCTGAGTCACTGAGTACATAGGCCTATTTTCCCAAAATGGGATGTATGTTTCTTACATCGCAAATAGAGTAATCAAATAGAGTGATCACAATGCTGGTACGCTAGGCGCGCGCTGCAGCATTTATCAGTTTTAAATTTAAAAAGTATGCCGAGCACATCCAGAAGATTCAGAGGTAAAGAGAAAAACAGAGAGTGAGCAATGAAGCAAAGGAACAATCCCCCGAGATCTCAGTAAGAAAGAAAGAGGTGGATGATGGAGAAAGCACAGGCAGAGAGAGACGGAGGGAGAGAGAGAGAGAGAGAGAGAGAGAGAGGGAGTTTGCCTCCAAGCCTCGGCACAGAGGAGGATCAAAGGTTTGTGCTCTGCATCACAATGGACATCCGGTCACCAATACTGATGAGCCCAGTGTGTGATGCTCCATTCACGCGCCGTATATCTTATGGGTAAACAAGTGGTCATTGCATGGAAATCAATGGGTGACTTTACTCCAATCTGACTGCACATTCATCTGCAATGATGACACTCTGAGAAATCAGAATTCAAAGTGAGGACTGTAGAAGATGAACTTCTTTATCTGAAGTTTCACTTCAGTGTCACACCCCCTAATCACTGTTTTTCTGTCTTATTTTTCTAGTATATGCCTTGTAAGCGGCATTTGCTGTAACAAACTGGCAACACAAATAAATTCCGTCCCCCACTTGTCGAGAATCTGCAGGTTTTTTTTTTTTTTTTGTCCGTTGCATATACGAGCCAATTTTTTAAATGCAAAAACCCTGGGCTGTGAAAGCTGTTTACTCTGCATTGTATACATGCAGCTGTGTTTTCCTTGACAGTTTCTGTGCCACTTAATGCAAACCGACATCCAGTTTAAGCTGCTGCACACAGAGCACAGCATGAAATGATCACTAAATGTTGCCAGACTAACCACTGTATAATCTGGTAAACATGCCGTCGAATCAAAAACCAGCCGTGGGGTTGTTACCAGAATCATGCTGTTTGGGCCGGTTTAGGTCAGAAGAACTGTATTTTACTTCAACAGCAAATATTATCGAATAGGCTTCCAGTATCATACAGCTTGTAAGAAGGTTACTTTTATAGAAATGCATATTGGTAGATTGTTCAGCATTATTTTTTGTTTGATTTCAGGAATGCAAATTGGAGCACATCTCTCAAAAATACATAAATTATATAACATTATGTTTCATGTTTCTGGCAACACTACAGTGTGCTCAGCATTATTTGATTTTCTTTCCTACGCTTTAACACGGCGTGCTTCACACAGCATGATGATCAGAGGATTTGTCCCAGATTACGGACGGTCATTACTGTAATACACTGTTTATGTGTGACCTAATGTAGATTACTTTATGACTGTGGTAGTGTTGTGCAGCGTAAGCTATCCGATCATGCCTGGGATATAAAAAAAAAAAAAGAAATCTGCCGTAGCAACATGCTCTACAAAGACATATCCTCCTAACTTATGAATCTTTTATGTGGAATATAAACATAAATCCAATGTGAGCTGTCAAAACAGCCGTGTTATAGTACTTGAGAGAGAATGCATTAACTATTTTTGTTCAGGGATGTGTTTCTGATTTCCTTCCTCGGCTGCCTATCAGGTGTGATTAAAAAACGAGGGGATCATTTTTTTCAGATTGAAAGAGGAATTCATGTTCTATTTAATTGTGGATTACAAAGGCATAAACATTTTAGAATTGGAGACAGAAAGGCCGTGTCAATATCACGCTGTAAATAAAACAATTCATTGCATCCGCAAAATTAAAAAAACAGACGAACAATAAATTAATCTGACAAATGCAGTCACTCATGGAAATGCACCGGTGTGTATTTGCAAGGGACATAAAGTGTCTACATCCACGTTTTTAATTTAGTAATCATCTTGACAAATGTGACGTTTTCCCAAAATAGCTGGAGTCATGAAGATTTCCATATTACCTCTCATTAGTGTGTGTTTTGCTATCACAGATGGCTGTAAATACTCTGATGAAACACTTGTGACATCCAGTGGGATTCTGTCCCTTAAACTTGAGAGCCTATTAATTGTCTGCAATTATCCTCGGCAAGTGTAGCATCTGTCAGAAGTAATTCTTCACTTCCCCCACGAACAGAAATTCCATAGTGGTAAAGGTTGACT